>NW_011494935.1:3728437-3755399 GCF_000754665.1 Bison bison bison | reverse complement strand
TCAATGAATGTTGAGCTTTAAGCCAACTTTTTCACTCTCCTCTTTCACTTTCATCAAGAGGCTTTTTAGTTCCTCTTCACTTTCTGCCATAAGGGTGGTGTCATCTGCATATCTGAGGTTATTGATATTTCTCCCGGCAATCTTGATTCCAGCTTGTGTTTCTTCCAGTCCAGCGTTTCTCATGATGTACTCTGCATAGAAGTTGAATAAGCAGGGTGACCATATACAGCCTTGACGTACTCCTTTTCCTATTTGGAACCAGTCTGTTTAGCGTGGTAGAAAAGTTTGAGACACATATGTAGAGAGGAAATAAGGAATATATACATGAAAGGATGAATCTCATGAAATTTTAAATGCATGTGCATGTCTCTCTCCACTTAACCAATTAGAGTTGAAAGCACAACTGCAACAGTATAGAAATACATCAGTGGAGGAGAAGGAGACCTTTCCCTTACAGATGCTATGAAAGAAAAAGAACATATGAAACATTCTATATAACCCACAGTATGTGTTATTAGGGTGTACTTTTGATAGTTTCTCTGGTGAATTCAGGAAGGCCTAGTTTATTCTAATAGATACTTCTTCCTTTTCATGCAGGAGGCCAGATAACCATGTCAGCTGCAGCTGTGGATGCAGCTAATGCAGCCCCCTTGTCGGGGTCCAAAGAAATGAGTTTGGAGGAACCAAAGAAGATGACTAGAGAGGACTGGAGAAAGAAGAAGGAGCTAGAAGAACAGCGAAAATTGGGTAATGCCCCTGCAGAAGTTGATGAAGAAGGAAAGTAAGTACTTAAATTTTTTGCAAGATCTATTCATTCAGAATTCAAATTCATGTCTACTTAGTTTACCTATTTCTCATCCTTTGCTTTGACAGGAAACCATCTTTACCATTTCCGTCATTTTTGTTTTCATTTATTGTATCAAACTCATATGTATAAAGTTTAATAAATAATAATGAAGGACTTGTAATGATAACTATGGCCCTTTTTAGTTCTTCCCACTCCCTGTCCTACTGTATACAAGTGACTACAGCTGACCTTGAACAACACAGATTTGTTGTTTTCTCAGTAAGTACATGCAGTGCCACCCAATCTGCCACTGGTTGAATCTTCAGATTCCAAACCCATAGGTACAGAGGCCCAGCTGTGCAACTTGAGCTTCCACAGGTTTTGGTATCTGGGGCAGGTCCTGGACCCAGTCCCTCTCAGAGACCAAGCGAGGACTGAATTGTCAATCTATTTTGAGTTTTTCTGGTTGATACCTCTGAATCTAAATAACATACCTATACTACTACTATTATAATCAACTCGACATTATTAACTTCTTGTTCTGATAAAAGATTAATCTCACTAACATATATCCCTATGTTCCTTCATGTCTTCTGCATCTTTAGTTACATGACTATTTTTAGTTTCTCTAAAATGTTTTCAGTCTAATATATTTTATTTTTAACTCTTTTTATTAATAGTGATAACAAGTATATTCTCTCTCCCCCTCCCACTGCAATATCTCTATCCTTACATTCTGTAAGGATATCCTTACATTCTACAACTTTTTTTTAAAAAATGTTTTTTTTTTTTTTTTTACAGAGACATCAATCCTCATATTCCTCAGTATATTTCTTCAGTGCCATGGTATATTGATCCATCAAAAAGGCCTACTTTAAAGCACCAGAGACCACAGCCAGAGAAACAAAAGCAGTACAGCTCATCGGGAGAATGGTACAAGAGGGGTGTAAAAGAGGTAGGTACGCAACATGTATATATGTGTGTAGAAATGGAAATTTTTAAGAACTTAATATAAGAACCTCTAATGTAATACTATATAAAGTATAAACAGATTACATGACCTTTTATCTGGTATTAAAATTCATAATACATACTACTTTATTTTCTATATTTTATAAATTTGATATTGCTAAAATCTTTAAGCTTTCTCATTTATAACTGGTTTTCCTCTTAACAAATAAGTCATTTCATTAGGCAGTACAGTAATGAGAGCCAAAGTTATTTTTAACTTATTTAGATAAATAAAAATTTTCATTGGTTTTCTTTATATCCACTTACAGAATTCCATAACTACTAAATACCGAAAAGGAGCATGTGAAAACTGTGGAGCCATGACACACAAAAAGAAAGACTGTTTCGAGGTAAGCTCACATTTGAGAATTTTGGAAACTGCTGTCAGAGGGTCTCTTTCTTTATTTGTGTCAGAGAACTTAATTTTGTTTTTTAAATTACCTATATTTAGGTACAAGTTAAATGAAAACATTAATTTGAATGAAATTAGTTCAGCACCGTCAAAATTTTTTGCAGGAGGACTAACTGATAATTGAATAAACCATAAAGTCCCATGGTATGTTCACACTGCTCTGTAAAGGTTATATGAAATTTTCCTCATGGCTTCAGATACTTAGGGGAAAAATTTAATCTTACTCTGTTTTCCAGAGACCTAGGCGAGTTGGAGCAAAATTTACAGGGACTAATATAGCTCCAGATGAACATGTCCAGCCTCAGCTGATGTTTGACTACGATGGGAAGAGGGATCGGTGGAATGGCTACAATCCAGAAGAACACATGAAAATTGTAGAAGAGTATGCCAAAGTTGACCTGGTAAGCACAATTCACTGCTTTCCTGCTCTCCTTAAAGAATGTATATTTTGGTATATCTGTAGTTTAGCAACTCTGTTTTTTGTCTTTATGCAGTATAAAAATGATTGCATTTTTATTGTAGTAGTAAGCCTAATTGAATAGTGAAATAAACAGTATATACTAACCCTGTTTGGCAGCAGTTTCTTTTTACTTTATTCTCATAGTGTCCATTACTCCCTGATTTAGTTTGCAGGAAATACTGGAAGTATGAAAATAGATTCATGTTCAAAACTTTTGGCTTCCTGAGGTTATAAACTCTTGACTCCCAGACTGTATCTTGCCTATGGGCCTGTTTTATAGTTGTCTCACATAGCATTTGAGGGTGGAGAAAGAAGAATGGGATAACTCCTTTCAGGAAACTGAATTTTATTTTAATGTAACCTCAGTTTTTTCTGTTACGATTTCACCTACTCACTCCCATTTTTTAAAATACCGTAGTCACTTCTGTTCTTTGGTTTTGTGTCCCCCCCCCCCTTTTTTTTTTAAATTGAGTTAACATTTAAGACCATGGGATTTCACATTTTAATAAAATCTGAATTTTATCTTTTCTCAAACAATGAAATATGTGGTAATCCTGGGCCAGCCGGGGAAGAGTCAGTCATCTGGAGTCAAGTGGCACCTTGTCAGCAAGGCTTGCTCCCTGCAGTTTATCCCTGGTGCTATCTAGCTTGGTTTATATTAATGCCTGACTCAAACAGGACTTTATAACTCTTGCTTAAATATGGCCAATTGGATCTGACTCATTTTCATTTTGGGTTTTTTTTTTTTAATTTATTTTTTATTAAATGAAAGATTCTTTAAATTCTACAGTGCTTTAGAATTTTCAAAAGTTTGACATACATGATTTCATATAATCCCATAATAAACTCCCTTTTATTAATCTCCTACCTGCCTATTGCCCCTCCCCTTTTCTTCTACCAATTGGTAACCACTGGTTTGTTCTCTGTTATCTATGAATCTGTTTCTTTCTTGTTTTATTCAGTAGTTTGTTGTATTTTTTAGATTCCGTATAGTACTTGTCTTTCTCTGACCAATTTCACTTAGTATAATGCCCTCCAAGTCCATCCATGTTGCTGCAAATGACAAAATTTCATTCTTTTTTATAGCTAAGTACTAGTCCATTGTATACCACATCATCTTTATTCACTCATCTGGTTTTTTAATTAATTTTTATTATGATACCATTGCTTATTAGTTTCTGCTACACAACAAAGTGAAACAGTTGCATATATACGTACACACCTCCTTTTTTAGGCCACTACAGCATTGAATAGTTTGGGGCATTTTTTGTTTGTTTTTTGGCTGCCCTATGTAGCTTGTGGAATCTTAGTTCCCCAACCAGGGATCAAACCTGGGTCCTTGGCAGTGAAAGCATAGAGTCCTAACCATTTGACTACCAGGGAATTTCCCTGAACTCGTGTTCTTCAGGAGCCAGAGGTCTAGAGCTACAAGATAGCCTTGTCCAGTGACCTTTTCTGAAAACAGTAAACTTATGCGTTTTATTGATATGAAAATTAAATCTCATTTGATGGGACTTCCTGGTGGTCCATGGCCAGAACTCCATACTCCCAGTGCTGGGTGCTGGGGTTCATTACCTTGTCAGGGAACTAGATCCCACATGCTACAATTACGGGTTTTGCATGCCACAACTAAGACCCAATACAGCCAAATAAATAAATTAAAATAAATATATTTAAAAAATTAAATGTTCATTTGAATATTGAAAGTAAATTTCAAATGTTTCTTTTTCCTTAGGCAAAACGAACGCTGAAAGCCCAAAAACTCCAAGAAGAATTAGCCTCAGGAAAATTAGTGGAACAGGCTGTAAGTAACAAAATGATTGTTAAAAAAATTTCAAACTCATAGTAAACAAAAAATGAAGATTGACCCAAAAATTCATTTTATATCTCTCCAGTTAGAAGAAAGTTGAGAGAGGGAGAGAAACGCTATCAAGGGGAAAGAGAAACTGACACATTAAAGGTTCAAGGGACTATAAATTGATGCAGTCATTTTGGAGAGAATATTGCCATAAAACATTTATATACCTTTTCTGGAATTAAATTAGTAGATCCATCCATCCTAAAAATTTCTTAGTATTCAGAAAAATCATTTTGCACAAAAATGTTCACTTTAGCACTTTTTACAACACTAAGAAATTGAAGATAGTTTAATAAGGAATTAGTGAAGTGAGCTATCCTTCCTGTGCATGAGAGAATGTTGCATAGCTCTTAAAATGGCTTTCATCAAGCTTAGTAACAACACTGGAGAACACATATTTTAATAACACATGTAAAATATCATATTACCTTACAGGGAAGACGACTAGAACACTAGTTCTCATTTAATATAGAGATTAAAACACTAGTTCTCATTTAGTATAGAATTAGTGGATTTTTCTTTTTATTTATTTTAGCGTTTCCTACACTTTGAACTTGTAAGGCAAAAAGAATTTGCAAACTAAAAAAAAAAAGATATATTGCAGACAGGTTTTTTCCTATTTTTCCCCCAGTCAGTCAATTTAATAGTTAAGTTATGCTTATTAGAGTTGTGAAAGTTTCTTTTTAACAAATTTATGGTGTCAGTAAAAAACATTTTCAAGTTACCAAGTTTAAATTTCTAAAAGGGACCTTTAATAAGTGAAGTCGCTCGGTCGTGTCCGACTCTTTGCAACCCCATGGGCTGTAGCCTACCAGGCTCCTCCGTCCATGGCATTTTCCAGGCAAGAGTACTGGAGTGGGTTGCCATTTCCTTCTCTAGAAAGGGACCCTTAGCAAGTATAATTACAAAGCAAACAGAACTAGGTAAGTTAATCACCAAGTGAGTAGTCACAGAGGCAGGTTCAAAGCGCAAGTTAACAGAGAGATGATGTTAAAATCTAGCTGTGCCCCTAGCTAGCAAGATGGTCCTGGAAAAATTAATTTGCTTCTCTGAGCCTCAGTTTATCATCTCTAAAGCAGAGATAACAACGCCTACCCACCCCAACACACACACACACAGGAGGCTTAGCATACATGTCACACAGTAAACACTTGGTAATTGGTAGCTAGTGTTGTGATTGTGAATCATTACCAACTCTGGAAGAAAGAAGAGGGCTTTTTTATTGTTTTTCTAATATGTTCTCTGTTGTGTCTTGTAAACATATTATAATTTATTTTCCTAGTCAAACTTAAATGTTTGTAAGGGACTGCTGAGTTTTGCCCATTTGGATGTGAAGATTAACTACATATAGTAGGACTGTGTCTACTGTAGAGATTTAGCAATATAAATATCCTTTGTTGAACTGGCAACTTGCAAGAACTCAAAAAAATGCTTTAAAAAAATTTCCAATTTTGAAAGTAACACATACTCAGAAAAAATATATAGAAAATTATAAAGAAGACAAATATTCCTTATGTTAACCATTAACATTTTAAAATAGGCCTTTTAGTGTCCCAGTCCACTCCCTCACATATATCCATGTATTGTATGATTGTAATGCAACATGTTTTTTAAATGGATTCATCTTTACATTCTCGTTTATCATCTACTTTTTCAATTAAATAATATACAGTACAATGAGGACTTGTTTTCTGTATCATTAAATGCAGACCTTTAACATTTTTTTTTATATAAACTCACATGGTTCAGTAATCAAAATAAGACAGATACGCAGTGAAAAGTCTCCCGCTCCTGCCTCAGTCCATCCTGTCTCTAAACCTCACCCCCCATAATCTTTTTTATTTTTCTTACAGCTCCTTTCAGAGTTTCTTGTGTAAATACAAATACAAATATATAATCTAATTCCCATCTTTCCCTCTTCTTTCCAAACAAAAAAAGGTAGCAAAGTATGAAAAGAAAAAAGAAAAGTGAAAATGTTAGTCACTCAGTTGTGGCTGACTCTTTGCGACCCCATGGACTGAAACCCACCAGGCTCCTCTGTCCATGGAATTCTCCAAACAGGAACACTGGAGTGGGTAGCCATTCCTTTCTCTAGGGGATCTGCCCAACCCAGTGATGGAACCTGGGTCTCCTGCATTACAAGCAGATTCTTTACCATCTCACTCACTAGGGAGCCCAAGAAAGAAAGTGAAAGTTAAGTCACTCAGTTGTGTCCCGACTCTGCGACACCATGGATGTAGCCTACCATGCTCCTCTGTCCATGGGATTTTCCAGGCAAGAGTACTGGAGTGGGTTGCCATTTCCCTCTCCAGAGGATCTTCCCAACCCAGGGATCCAACTTAGGTCTCCTGCATTGTAGGCAGACTCTTTACCATCTGAGCCACCAGGAAGTTAGGGAGCCCAAAGTATACATATTAATATTTTTCTGCACCTTGGACAAATCACGTTAATGGTTGTTCAGTGTGTATTGAGTGCAATAATTTATATAACCATTCATCTCTTGTTGATTTGTTTTTTTCAGTTATCTGTACAGTAGTATACAACATTAGAGTCTTACATAATATATACATCTTTATATAATAGACATACTAATTTCCTTACAATAAATTCCTAAAAGTGCAATTGTTGATGCACTGAATATGCATATATAAAATCTGATGACTTATCAGCATTTTAGTACAGCATTTTAAAAGGCTGTACTAAAATTTTTGCTTCCACCAATATCCTGTATATATATATTTTTTTATACATACATATTTCCACATCCGCCTACTGAGCTATAAGATGTGAAGCCTTTTAAAGGGACATAATGAAATACTGAGCACTTTGTTCCAGGCATTTTGTGGAGTTAGAGAATATCCTGACCAACTACTAATTAAGAAAGGGTGTCTTTGAGGCATGGAGTTCACACCTCCTCAAATCACAGTATGTTGTCACCTGAGTAGATTTCTTCATTGCTGAAATTTTACAAAGGCTGTTTTGCCTCTAAAGATACTTATTACATGATCCTGGTAACTTTGCTTTTGGCCTTAATAGAAAAACAGTGAAATTTAATGAAAATGTTATGTCTGATGATAAAAATGTATGAAATGAATATTTATTAGGTATATTGATCAACTTAATCTTTCTATTATATTTTTGTGATTATAATCCTATCAATGAAAATTTTGGATTTGTAGACAGTCTGATAAAATTATTCACAATGACATACTTGTATTTAAAACTTCTGTGCTCACTACAGGTGAGAAATATGAGAGTTTGTTCAGTTAAATTTATTATTTTAACTATGTTTTTTAAAGTGTTAAATATTCATTTGATTCAGTATAATAAAATCACAAATTCATTTTCTTCTTTTGTGGCATAGAATTCTCCGAAACATCAGTGGGGAGAAGAGGAACCGAATTCTCAGACGGTAAGACATACAGGTCCTATCAGGGTACACATTAAGGTTTAAATTTCTGATGGCTAATGTTAGTAATAACTCATGATAATAATAATAAGCTTAAAGAACACAAGGAGTAAGGGTTGGGTTAAAGGGAAAATAAGAGCTAGATGCTGCTCTTTTTTTCTTGAATTATTTTCCCCTTCTCTCTTCCTCTTTCAGGAAAAAGATCATAACAGTGAAGATGAGGATGAAGATAAATATGCAGATGATATTGACATGCCTGGACAGAATTTTGACTCTAAGAGACGAATTACTGTCCGGAATCTCAGGATTCGAGAAGATATTGCAAAAGTAAGCCTTGCCAATTTAACATACATATTCAGAAAACATTTGTCTTCCCAACCTAAATTTTGTCTACTCATATGGTATCTGGATAGTATATGGGTAATATACTCAGTCATTCCAAAGTAGATCATTCTGGATTTCTTTCTCTTCAGCTGTACTCCCAGACATGTGCATGCGCACACACACACACACTCACTCACTCACTTAATTGTCTCCTCCTACTGGTCTTCTAAAATCTTTGATGAAAGTAAACATTAACACAGTCTTAAAATATGTTTTTCTTTCTAGTATTTGCGGAATTTAGATCCAAACTCTGCTTACTATGATCCCAAAACTAGAGCGATGAGAGAGAATCCCTATGCGAATGCTGGAAAGAATCCAGATGAGTAAGTAACAAGTTCACTGTAAAGATTTCAGGGTAGGGGAGGGAGTTTTTATTAATAAAATGCAATCTGAATTAAAATGAGTATCTATGATTGGGTCAGAAAAAAATTTCCTTAATCTCTGAAACAGTTTTTTTTTTAATTTATTTTAAACAGAGTCAGCTACGCGGGGGATAACTTCGTTAGATACACAGGTGATACCATATCAATGGCCCAGACACAATGTAAGTGTTTCTTCTATGTCAAGGTATTTTATGTCAGCTCATAAGAAATTTGGGGACATTTTTTTAAAGCTTGTTTTCAAGAAGCCCGCAAACAGTGTAGCTGACAACTCATTACGACGGTTTTAATTACCCTAGTGTTTGCTTGGGAAGCCTATGACAAAGGGTCTGAAGTGCATCTACAAGCAGATCCTACAAAACTAGAGTTATTGTACAAATCCTTCAAAGTCAAGAAAGAAGACTTCAAAGAACAGCAGAAAGAAAGCATCCTGGAAAAGGTGATTATGATCTATATACAGTCCATTTTAATCCATTGGGATTAGGTGCAGTTGGTATACAGTATCAGTATAACTATATCATTGAGCTTTTACAGCAAAACAAGCCACCTCAAAACCTAATAGTTTGAATAGGCATTTCTTATTTCTCACCGTTTTGTACATCAGCTGCGTCTCCTGTTCTGAGCCCACCTATCTGAAACCAGATGATCTAGACTGGCCTCCCTTTGGTTTCTAGCAGGTAGCCGGCCTCCTCTGTCCCAAGGAGGCCTCACCTCTACCCCACGTGGGTTCTCATCCTCTGATAGGCTAGCCCAGATTCTTTACGTGACATTCTTAGGATACCAGAGATTAGCGACAAAGTGTGCCCTGGTACACAAGTGTTTTTCAGGTCTTTGCTTACATCATATTTGCTAGTATTCCAGGGACCAGAAGAAGTAGCATGGCCAGGCCCAGATCCAAGGGATGAAGCACCAAAATCATGTGGCAAATGGGCATGCATACAGGATAAGGGGAATTTCATATGAGCCTTTTATAATTCACCACACTCAACAGATGAATAGCAATTGAGACATCTTTTATTTGCCTATGAAAGTTTGGTGGCTTTTTTTCCACTGTGTTTTATATAACAAAGCCCATGAATAATAGTCCTCTAATCTTTGTGATTGGAAATAAACCCCTCAGTAGAGATTTGAATGCAAATCTTTGTAAAATATATTTAATAATGATCAATGTCCTTTTAGTACGGTGGTCAAGAACACTTGGATGCTCCTCCAGCCGAATTGCTTTTGGCTCAGACTGAAGACTATGTGGAGTACTCAAGACATGGGACAGTCATCAAAGGACAGGAGCGGGCTGTCGCCTGCTCCAAGTACGAGGAAGATGTGAAGATCAACAATCATACAGTATGTGTTGAACTAGAATTATATTGTGTCCTTGTTAGCATTTTGTTCTGAATTATATTTTCCAGTAGTAAGTCATTGTTGTGTTTTGGTTTCTTGTATTTTAACTTTCTTATTTTTAACAACTTTTAAAGGTTATATTCCATTTACAGTTTTTACAAAGTATTGGCTGTATTGCCTGCATTGTACAGTACACCCTTGTGGCCTGTCTTATACCCAGTAGTGTGTACCGTCCACTCTCCAATCCCTGTGCTGCCTCGCCCCTCCTCTCCGTTTTAACCACTTGTTCCGTCTGTGAGTCTGCTGCTTTTTTTCTGTATTCACTAGTTTGTTGTATTTGTTTAGATTCCACATGTAAGTGATATCATATAGTATTTGTCTTTGACTTATTTCGCTAAGCATAATGCCCCTTCAAGTCCGTCCATGTTGCTGCAAATGGTAAAATTTTATTCTTTTTTATGGCTGAGTAGTATTCTGTTGTATACCACATCTTCTTTATCATTCATCTGTGTTTTAATTAATTTTTATTGTAATACTGTTGCTTTATTCCCTGTATTTCCTATAAACAGGAATTCAGATACAAAGGCTTGATATAAGTTAAATATTTTGACAGGGACACTTCACAGATGACAAAGTATATGTCATATTGCATATTGTATCACATGATAAAGCTTATTTAATTTGCTGTACTTTTATAGTACCCAAAATACACTTGTCTTTCTAAGAAAGAGTCAAAAACCTAGCTACCTAGTAAGAGCCAGGCCAGTAATCATGTATGAGTGAAATGAGCCAGACAGATTTTACAAACTAGAGAACACGAACCCTGTCTACAGGAAGCATCCGCTGGTCAGCAACAGGCAGTTACTGACAAGTGTGAATGTGCCTAGAATTTCCCAATCCTTCTGAATTTTTCAAGAGAAGTCAAGTAGCCTAGTTTTTTTAATTTGGGGGGGAGAGTGAGAATAGAATGTAAGACCATTGTAACCACACACTTCCCTGTTAGCTAACCCTGGAGTCCCTGTAATTATCACTGTTTATCACCACCATGTGAGACTAACCCAACAAAGACCTACTGTATACCACAGGCCACTATACTCAATATTTTTTAATAACCTATGAGAGAAAAGAATCTGAAAGAGAAAAAAAAAATACATATGTATATATTCTGTGCTGTACACCTGAAACTAACATGACACGGTAAATCAGCTATACTTCAGTTTTTTGAAAATAATACGATTAATTAAAGATAGGGTTTTTTTACAAAGAAAAACAGTATATGAGAAACCTTAGTTTCAGGCTCCTTTTTAAGTAACCTCTCTCTCTCTCTCTGCAGCATATCTGGGGATCTTACTGGAAAGAAGGCCGATGGGGATACAAATGCTGTCACTCTTTTTTCAAGTATTCCTATTGTACTGGAGAAGCTGGGAAGGAGATTACTGTAAGTAATTGTCCTCTAGTTCGTAAAAACAGCCAAAGCTCTTAGGTCAAAAATCTGTATGAAACATAGATTTTTATGTTTCAAATTTTAACTTTTTCCTAGATGATTGGTAGCTATGATACTCAAGTTAGATTACACATATTTTTCCACAGAATTCAGAGGAATGTATTATAAATGATGCAACTGGAGAAGAATCTGTGAAAAAACCTCAAACCCTCATGGAGGTATGTCCATGATCAGCTGTCCTGAATTTTTAAGTCTTAAAGGGAAGACTTTAAAACTTGCACTAGAACTTTGGTTTTGCGTTAATAACACTGTGTGTAAATGCTCCATTTCAGATGCATCAGGAAAAACTGAAAGAGGAGAAAAAGAAGAAGAAGAAGAAGAAAAGGAAGCATCGAAAGAGCAGTTCAGAGAGTGATGATGAAGAAAAGAAACACGAAAAATTGAAAAAGGTACTTTGTGAAGCCTAAATAAATAGTAAAAGTGACCACAGTCTTCTTTATTTGTAGGAATCTTAGAAAATTATCTTGTCTTATTCCCAAGCTCATTTTAAAAATGAGCAAACAAACTCGAAGACTGGGTGATTTGCTTGGGTCACCTGTCAGGTCTAGAATACAAATGGAGGTTTTGTGTGTCTCCATATTGCCTGCCTTTTGAACTTTTGTTGAATATCACTAATGCACAGAAGAAAAATGGTTGGTATAGCTGTTATTAGAGTTATTGACATGTTCCCCAGAGAGAATTGCCATCTAACGCTATAATTGTAAGCTTCAGCAAGTCTTGGGAAAAGTCAGAATTGTATTCTCCACCAAAAGCGTTGGTTGCTGGCTTCTGTCAGTAAAATGAACCTCATTCAGTTTTTGTTGTTAAATAAAATTCCTTTAACATTGAAAATATCATAGGATGTTTTGTGCTCTATGAAAATTTTTGAGCCAAATAATGATTAGTTGTAGCTCGACAGCAATAGAGCTGACTCCCAAGCAGAAGCAATCTAGGTTTTTGATGTAACAGTTCATAGTCAGTGGGGTCTTTTGGTACTCTGCCACTTCTGAACCAAAGGGATCTGACTCAGAGCCACGGTACTCATGTATTTCTTCTCACTATAGGCACTGAATGCAGAGGAGGCCCGTCTTCTTCATGTCAAGGAGATCATGCAGATCGATGAGAGGAAGCGACCTTACAACAGCATGTATGAAACTCGGGAACCCACTGAAGAGGAAATGGAGGCCTACAGGATGAAACGTCAGAGGCCAGATGACCCCATGGCCTCCTTCCTCGGACAGTAGTAACTCGTCACTGACGGTGACCCAAGACAGACTCTGCTGATACATTCTTTTAGATTCTTGCTGTTGATTATCGATGGAAAAATCCGTATCTGTTCTCGTTAAAGTCAGGAAGCAAGGAATCTACCTGACTTTAATAAAGTATCCAGAAATCTCATAGTAAATTCATTCCTTTACACAGTGGAGAACAAAGAAGAAAAAAGCGGTACATTAAGTGCAGATTAAGATTTTATTTCCAATTTTATATTAGTGATGTGGGAAAAGATCTTAGTTCTCCACCTATCATGAATATCTTCTCAACATTTATTTATTAAGTTTCAAACTTTATTTCCTCAATTTTTATGGCCCTTTAGTGTTAGGACTCATTGTGAAGGCAATTAATTACTCTTTCTAGAAACAAGGGCTTTGTTTTTTTTTTAATTAATAGTAACTATAACTGTAGTTATTTAATAATCATTTCTTTTTACCTTCTCAGATTTTTCTGATCTGAAACTGATAATCTATCTTGAGCTTTGGGTTACTGGAAGGAAATCTGTGGAACGTGTGAATAACTTTATCCCTCATGTCAGTCTATGTAGTAACAATTCTGTTTCCCACTTGGTTATGAAATTTTGACTTTCAAAACATTTCCTTGTATCTTATACTCAGAACTAAATGTGTTAGCCTTTGAATGGGGAAAAAAGTTTTTCACCCTGAGTCAGTGTTGACTGATAAGTCCTAGGTCTTTTACTAGTCTGGACAGGAGTATTCAGACTCTGAAATCCTCTCCTTTGTCACAGAGAATATGGTTTGTGATACTAATTGTTATTTTAATTGTGATTGCCTTTATATAACAGTCATGAATGTTAGATTTTTTAATAGATTGTAGAGTATCTGTTGTACCTAATCTTTATAGCCAGCAGGTGTCTTTCGGTAAAATTTGCAAAAAGTGAAACCTGAAGTTGAACATTTCTTCAGAATATTACAAGCATAGCCAGCCTGTAGGGCTATTTGTATCTGAGAATGACATGATCTTTAAGCTTTTTCTAATAACATTGGGAAGATAGTACTGACAGAGTGGGACGGGTAAAAACAGCCTGTTTAAAACCCCTGACACAAGTACATTGACTTTTAACAGTTCACTGGCTTTTCTGAACTACCAAAACCCACTAGAATATTGCAGTAAGTTAACATCTCAGAAATACTGCTGATGGGAAAGTAACTGAATCAAACTGTCAAGTACTGTGGATATACATTGTATCTAAATTCAGACCAGTATGAAACAGTGATGCAAACAGATCTAATTCTTACCTACTTTAAGAATGTCAAAAATTTTTGTTTTCATATTCCTACCTTAACATAGGCTGGTTCAACATAAAATCTGATATTAGTGTCTATTTTGTATTTTATTTATCTTTTGTTAATAAAGATATATAATTGGAAATATTTAACTGTGAGTGATTTGTAGCATTATTTCAAATATTTGGCAGAAAAGTAGTTTATAGAACTGGCAGGAAGGCTGAGTTAGCTTCTGCACATTTGAATTAGAAAATTTCAGGACACTAACTCAAAAGTGTCACCTAACATTTTGGGGCTTCTGTTTTCTTTTGTGAAACCTAATTTAAGCTGATTTTAGGAAGAATTCTATAATATCTGAAATCACGTCTTATTTCTGTTTCATTTTGGATAAAAGGCAACATCTAGAACAGTACTCGAGATAACAAGCTTTGGTTTTATTATCTCAGTTATAGATGACTTGAGTGCTGGAACTATGTGCTATAGTTTGCACATGTTATCCCTCAGAAGACTTTCATGGGGTGAGTAATAGGATGATATCCTATTTCACAATAAGCATAAGGACTCATTGAGTCCAGGTAGCTTGCTCAGGTCCTAACAGTAAAAGGCTGGGGTCAGGATGTAAACCAAAGTCTTTGACTCTAAGCCTATTCCTTTCTCTAACATTTAAGGCCCAGAGTTTTGGACCAGGAAGGCTGGTCTTTTGCAGTTTCTCTCATTGACAGAAACCTTAGGCAGGCTCTCGGTGTTTTTATCAGGCTCACCCTCAATACCTGAAAATGAGGTATCTGCCCCACCTTTGACATTTCTCCCTCCCCTAGGCTTGTGGGATGCCTCTCACAAGACTATACAAAAATGAATGAAATGTGATGTCATGAAAAACCCTTAAAATAGATAAGAGGACTGTATTTAGGTTTGTTTCATTCAACATTTTCTAGTTTCTACTTTAGGGTTTTTCCTAAAATCTCATATGGGTTTATTTCTCTAAAGGTCTTGTTTGAAAGAATCTTAAAAGTCATTTCTCTAAGATGGATGATGATTCTCATCAAATTCACCCACACGCTCTTAATTAATGGGGAGATGGGGGCAACCAGCATGGGCGAGAGGACACAAGCTCATCCTCTACCATTTGATCTTAGCAGAATTTACAGCTTGTCTCATTTGCCTGGATGTTTAGTTTGGAAGTAGAATTAACTTCTTTCTCTTCTTCCTCATTGATTCCACAAAGAAAATGGTTAATTATTGGAGCTTCATAATCGCCAGGATCAAAGCCTGACAATATAAATTTTTATTTCTAGCTCTCTGAATATTAAAAAGTAGAACTATGTGGCTTTACAGTGCTTTTCGTCCCTGAGATTCTACGATGCATCTTCTCTGCAGACAGAACATGCAGAAAATTCCCAGCTCCACGTACACAACCTGAAAAGAGAACCAGCGCGCGTGCTCCTTCCTGGAGGCGGTGGGGGGGCCCTAGCCGTTTGCCAGTGCGCCTGCGTGCGAGGATTCGCCTCGCCCTGTCTGCGGGCGGGAAGGCTCCAGGAGAACCCGGATGGAGCCCGGCGCGGTAGGAGCGGGGGATGCTGCGGGCGCAGCTATCGCACCGCGCCTCGCAGGGTCCTGCTCCGGGGTCGCACCCAAGAAGCCGCCGCCTAGACTGGTTCCAGCTCCCGGAGGCTGAGCCCCAGCCTGAGCAGAGAGGGAAGTGGAGCCCGAAACGGGCGCCTAAAAGAAGCCCTAGCATCCCTTGGGCCTGCGCCTGTGTCTCGGAGCCGTCGGCTGGAGACCGAGCAGTCTTCTTCCCGCGCCGCCGGCGTCCTTAGCTCGCCCGGGCAGCCTCCTAAATGCTCCGTCCTTTATAATACACCAAGCCTTACCAGTTACAAGCCCATGTCGTTTACTTGCACGCTCATAATTAAACCTCCCAACAGCCCTATAAGGTAGGTACTGTTGTCATCCCCAGTTGAGGCATTGAAGCTTGGACAGGTCCCAGCCTCTAAGTGACAAAGCCAGCATCCCAGGCGTTTGCCTCTGGTGCATTTGCTCGGCTATTGCATTCCCGTACCTTCTCTCCTGGTTTTTGCTTTTAATAACGTAAAAATAGTGAATTTTCAATCCTCTGCCTCCCTGGATACCTGCACCTACCATGGACTGGCATAGGCAGAGGCCACGTAGAAGTCTGATTGTGTTTGGTTTGGTGTTTAAGGTTTACTGCTGCACTTTGGTGGTGTCACTGCTGACATAGATGTTTTAGCCTTCCCCGGGTGTTTCTGTTGTATGAATGTTTACTTGTAACTGACTGATTTTTCTCTCAATTGTGATACTGTTTCATATCTACCCTTCATAAACTTGCAAAACATTTTACTCTGTTGCATCTGTTCTTTCATTCTGCATCTTCAGATGGCTTTCAGCAAATTCTCAAAAATCTTTCTGAAAACTAATTATGTCTATCTTAGTAAGTAAGCCTTTTTGTTTATTTTACTGTTTATTATGGGAAATTTCCAGCATACATAGAGTGAGTACGGTGTAATGATGTGTGTCCATCAGCCAGCCAACTCAAGACCAGTCCTTTTCTATTTCTACCTGCATTGTGTGTGTGTGCTGAAGTACTGTATTTCAGAGAGCCCAGACATCATTCCACCAGTAAATAATTAAGTCTGTGTTTCTAATGATGAAGACTTTTAAAAAACACAACCATACCATGATCACACTGTTTCAGTTAATAATAATTCCTTAATAAGATGATGCTTTTTTTAATGTTTACATATTTTAGGGTATTGTGATTGCTAAATACCACAAAGGAACAAGTGAGAATTGTGAGATTCTATAACACAAGAAAGCCTCTTGGGCGGTAAGTTCATCTTTGAGGATCTTAAAACTTCTTGCTACCTGTTCTCCCTTTTTGAGGGGGAGGGAGAAGAATTTTTCTAAAAATTCTCTTGTTCCAAACAGGTTAATCTTCAATCAAAATATATGTGAGTAGCACAGAATGGATAGGAATGTACTCTTAACTCATCCTATAATTTCTAGTTGGAAGTCATTAGAACTAAACCTGAAGTAAAGAAAATCATTTGAAGTAAAGCTTTCTCCTTCACTTTCTCTGTACCCCCAAAATATACATAACAATATACAGAAAGATAAGCATTTTTTTATGTTCATCTCATAATTCTGTTATCAGTTAGGAGAGGTTCTAAACACAGTCTGCCCATGATCTCCTCACTTGACAAAAGAAAGCTTAAGATCAACTCTAAATTGTCTTTACCAACTGGCAGACATCTTTCAATTTTAAACTGGTCAATAGCAACCATATGGTAGATCAACTTGGCTAGTTACATAGAAGCACAATTTACAACTTGTTATTCTTGGCAGAGCCTCTAGCAAGCTAAGGCTTTAAGTAGATATTCTTGGCTTACTTACTGTGATTTTTTTATGGCTAAAGTGGGTATTTGGATTTCAGTGTACCCCTGTTACATTATTTCAGCCATATTCTGTGGTACAGAACTTTGGGAATCATTTATATGGGAGACAGAATTGATTTCTAAGGCATATTTGAGCCTACATGTGGATTATACCATTACTCATTGCTCAGGAGGGAAAAAGAGAAAAAGAAAAACATATCTTTCTTTTTAGGTCCCTCAGCTTTCATAGGAAGTTGTCATCAACTCAGAAAAGGTAAATGGGTCTTAAAGCACTTAGTGTTTACTTAGCAACCTAGAATATCTATAAGGCTAGGAACTGGCCTGGGGATGTGTTCATTCCTCTAAATCTGTCTGTGTACTTGGATGTGTATCAGAATCACCTGGACAACTGTATTTTCGCTTCTCTTGTCCTACTTCTGGAGAATGATGATGTATTAGTTCTGAGGTGGTACAGGGAAAAGTTTTCTTTCAGAAGTGCTCCCAGTGATTGTGATAGGCAATCTCATTAAGAGATTTCTGTTATGGGTACTATTCAGGAAAATTATCTAAAACACTTTATTTAGAGTACATATTTGGGGCCCCTACTCCAGAGCTGTCCAGGAATATGTATTTTAGCAAGAGACTTAGATGATTCCTCCATTTATTTAGTAAACTAAAGAAAACCTGCCTTCTACATCCTTTCCTACTATAATTAAGGCTTTTCCTCTATGAGAGGACTTTTTCTGAAATTTCAATAACAAGAATAGTTGTGTTTCTCCTGAGCCACTTGCTTACTTTTTTTATATGACAGTATGAATCACGGACTGATAGTGCGTATCCTGCTTCTGTGTCACACGTGGCTTAGTCAGACCTGTTTGAAATTCTCTGCTTAGGTTGGAGTCAGAGCCACTCAAGGATCAACTAGTTTTATAGACTATTTGATTTAAATCCTTATATATTAGAAAGAACTAGCCACCATGTCAGAATCTGTCCTCAGAGTATTTAGTGAAGACTTCCTTCTCCATTCACTAGTTTATAACTGGGGGTGTGCATGCATCTCTAGCATAGGATGGAAGGGAGGGATGGCAGTGAGATGCCTTTTCTGGGGATACAAAACGTACCAGATTTGTTTGGAATATACATCATTGAAAACAAAGTAAGCCATAACTGCAGCTCACCAATAGAGAACTTACAGGGTATTCACAATTTGCATAAGCCCTAATCTCTCATATGTAACTTGGTGGCAAGGTGTTTGTTCCAAGGCTTTAGCTGTGAGTTTGCTCAATTTAAGTTGTCATATTGTCATGGCTTACTTTGAACTGACATGTTACAGGATATTTATTGACGTGTACACAGATGACGGGATGGCATGAGAAGTGGCTTTGTTTTAATTCAGTTAGCCACTGGTTTTTAATGTCTGGGTTATATTTTACTTCCAAGCAAAAGTCTCCAACATCTGTGGAATACTGCGTGAGAAGTTTGGGGTGCCATGTCGAAGAAACGCAAATGGGACGATGACTATGTTCGTTACTGGTTCACCTGTGTGACAGAGATTGATGGGACTCAGCGCCCACAGTGTGTACTGTGTAACTCGGTATTTTCAAATGCTGACCTCCGACCGTCAAAACTGTCTGACCATTTTAACAGACAGCATGGTGGTATAGGTGGGCACGATCTCAGCAGCCTGAAACATGTGCCAGTACCAGCTGATCAGAGTGAAACCCTGAAAACATTTGGAGTTGCATCTCAGGAAGATGCCTTACTGCAGGCATCATATCAGTTCGCATATTTATGTGCCAAAGAGAAGAATCCTCATACAATAGCTGAAAAATTAGTGAAACCTTGTGCACTGGAAATAGCACAAATAGTTTTGGGACCAGATGCACAAAAGAAGCTTCAGCAGGTTCCCTTATCAGATGATGTCATCCATTCTAGAATTGATGAAATGAGCCAGGATATCTTACAGCAAGTTCTAGAAGATATCAAAGCCAGTCCTCTTAAAGTGGGTATTCAGCTTGCAGAGACAACAGACATGGATGACTGCAGTCAGCTGATGGCATTTGTGCGATACATAAGAGAGAGAGAGATTGTAGAAGAATTCCTGTTCTGTGAACCACTGCAGTTAACAATGAAGGGAAAAGATGTGTTTAACCTGTTCAGAGACTTCTTTTTGAAACATAAGATAGCACTCGATGTATGCGGCTCTGTTTGTACTGATGGTGCCTCTTCTATGCTAGGAGAAAATTCAGAGTTTGTTTGCTGTGTGAAAAAAGAGGTACCTCATATCGTGATCACACATTGTTTGTTGAACCCTCATACACTTGTCACAAAGACATTGCCTACAAAACTGAGGGATGCTCTTTTTACTGTGGTGAGGGTAATAAATTTTATCAAAGGGCGAGCTCCAAATCATCGCCTGTTTCAGGCTTTTTTTGAAGAAATTGGAATAGAGTATAGTGTTCTCCTTTTCCATACTGAAATGAGGTGGCTTTCCCGAGGCCAGATACTTACTCATATTTTTGAAATGCATGAAGAAATAAATCAGTTTCTTCACCACCAAAGCAGCAATTTAGTTGATGGCTTTGAAAACAAAGAGTTTAAAATTCACCTTGCATACCTTGCAGATTTATTCAAACACCTAAATGAACTTAGTGCATCTATGCAAAGGACTGGAATGAACACAGTATCAGCTAGAGAGAAGTTGTCTGCCTTTGTTAGGAAGTTTCCATTTTGGCTAAAGCGGATTGAGAAAAGAAATTTTACCAACTTTCCTTTTCTTGAAGAAATTGTTGTTTCCGATAATGAAGCTTTATGCATCGCAGCTGAAATAACCCTGCACCTACAACAGTTGAGCAGCTTCTTCAACGGCTATTTCTCTGTTGGAGATCTTGATGAGGCAAGTAAATGGATACTGGATCCATTTCTTTTTAATCTGGACTTTGTCGATGATGGTTATTTAGTGAAAAATGATCTTGCTGAATTACGAGCTAGTGGCCAAATCCTAATGGAATTTGAGACAATGAAGCTTGAGGATTTCTGGTGTGCTCAATTCACAGTGTTTCCCAGCCTGGCAAAGACAGCACTAGAAATCCTTATACCATTTGCAACTACATACCTTTGTGAGTTGGGATTTTCATCACTTTTGCATTTTAAAACCAAGTCCAGAAGCTGCTTGAATATGAGTGATGACATCCGTGTGGCTATTTCAAAAAAAGTTCCTCGTTTCTCAGATATCATTGAACAAAAACTACAGCTCCAGCAGAAGTCACTATAAAATGACAAACTTTTTGTGTATAATTTTTAACATATTCTTCAGTCCATTGTAAAATTAAGCTATAATTCTCTCTTTTATATTTATGATATACCAAATCCTATGTTTTAGAAAGTTCAGCATTTTTAACTTTCGATTTTCATGTGAGACATTAAAATATGTTTTGAGAATTAAGAGCACAAGCAGCAGAAAAGATTAAGTGCTACTAATATATAGGATTCTTCTAAGTATCTGTTTAGCCTTTTGATGTGATACATATAAAAAAGACACCCAAACACTGGAATATCCAAGCTATTTGGCATAATAGGCTATGAATAGAGCCAAGAGAAAAAGAGAAGACCTCCCAGAACATACCATCTCACTTAAAAGTCAAAGTCAAAGGATGAAATGACATACTGAGTCCTTCCATGTGCTTAAGGGTTGTTTTAGGGACATAATGTTATCAGAAGAGGGTTATGAAATGTTATAGTGAAAGGATGATCCTAGTTAACATAAGATTTATTTTTAAATGTATTATTTGGAGTTAGTCTGAATGTCCATTCCTCTGGTTCTATGCTCTAAATTCCATGACACTAATAAACATCCTGATATCTTGGTAGTCATTCCTTGTCTTCTTTTAAGTTATATCTAGACCCCAAGTCTTTGGGGCAGCTAAAGAGGAGATCCTAGAGCCCTGTTCAAGAAATTCTAATTTAACTGGCCTGGGCCAAGGAGCTTCATTCTCAACCAGCTTTCCAGACGGTTCTGATGGATTCTTTGGCCCTCTCACCTCATCTTATTTTTCCTACACTTAGTTTTCCTTTGGCCCAGTTTCTTCACTTATTTTATACCTTATGCTATATGTATTTTTCTAAGATTAAAACTTTTGAATGGATCAAAATATAAATAATAGAGAAATTAACATAGAAGTCACTGTAGTAACTCAGGGCCACCAAAAAAAAGTCCCCATGGAACTCTAGGTTGATATATTTTCCTGGATGATAATTGGCTAGATTTGTTTGTAAACATAAAGAAACTAGGATTTTTATTTCAAAAATAAAAATCATACAGTTTTATCCAAGCCCTGTATGCTCAAAGCTGGAGAAGAAATGAGTCGTATAGTGAAAAGCCACAGTCCCCTTCCTACCCAGTTACCTTAACAGTTGCTGTTTTAACAATTTATAGTCCCCCCCAAAATATCTAAGTAATACGTTACACCAAATATACATACGCCAGTTTTGACTTATAAGAGTCAGAAGTTATATATTGACTCCTCTAGATAATATGTAAGCACTGAATTTATAAAGCATCCATCTCCTACTACTTCCAGTTTTTTGTCATGGCAGTATTAATTTTACTTCCTCTGTTGATTCTTCATAGCCCTTTGATTGAAGATTTTTTTCCGTCTAGGAATTTCTCACATGGAAAGAATCAGGGGTGTCCACAAAGTTTATAAGGTGGGTAATCATAGCATTTTTGAAAAAAATTTTTTTAACTTGAAGGGGAATGACATCTATCAAATTTAGATGCCACTTGAGTATGCAAATTGAAATTTATATTTCCTACACAAAACTAAACTTTATCACTATCCACCAAAATGCTTTATCAATGAACATAAATACACCCCTTCTTTTCTATAAAAATTTTAGTTAGAAAATATAAGTCCTAATTTTTCCTAGTATAATCTAACATCAAGAGCAGTGGGAGAAATTTCCAAAGCTGATATAGGAAAAAATCTGGAAGAGTATATATGAAGTTTAATATGTATGCATATCTAAAGATAGGAAGGAAGTAGGGATGGGAGCAAAGGCATGAATGAAGCCTGGGACCTAACAATACAATAGCAAGATTAGGATGAAGTGCCAAAAGCAAATGACTTATGATAGCCAGCCATTAGTCCACTAGAATTTTCTCTTAGACTACATTCATTAATTTCTGCTCTGTAACAAAAATCCAAAGGACATTCTGAAGGCAACGGCTAACAAAGTTCTTCATTCTTTTTTAAATTCTATAACAGTTCATTTTCCTCTGATCAAATGAAAGAGACTGCAGTGTCTGCTAAAATGAAAACTTGAATTTCTTCTTTTTTTAATTTAAAAAATCTTCAGTGGTACATATATTGGCAGGTTTAAGTCCTATATGTTGTTTCTTTTTCTTCCAAGGAAGAAATAATTTTTTTCTTATATTTTCACAATATGAGGTCATTGATAATTGCAAAAAGCCAAGATGTATAAAGACATAATTTTATAACCAGCAGATGTCACTCTTAGTGGATGATTGGTTAAAAGCAAACTTACTCTCATTACAATTTCCCCAAATATCTGATTTTCAACATCTTTAGAAAAGTGGTGTGAGTCTGGAGCTTCCAGTTGTCAACTTCCCTGCCAGAGGGTGGAGCCAGCAGAGACAAAGCCAAGAAAAGGAAAGAGGTTCGTTACAACGTTGCTTCCGCACCTAAATGCATTATACTTTTTTAACTTTTTAGTTCTATAAACTAATTCCGTCTTCTGCAGTTTCCTGTCACATGCAACCGAGAGACTTACTTCATATACTTGGTTTCCAGTCTTACTTTTATGAATGGCTAATAGGAAAGTTTTTACTCCATTAATTTTACTATCAATTTTGGACAACTCTTACTTGTCCCCTATAAGATGAAACAATTGGACAAGTTTTCCCTAGGGAACCTTTTCATTTTTTTCTACAGAGGTCGTATTTCATCTGCTTAATTTGAATTTTGATGGTATGACATAGTAGACCCTTTCCTAGATATAAATAGAAAAATAGACTTCTGTTGTTTTTTTTCTTTTTGGTAATGGCATCAGCTTGGTTTCTGGAGCAATCACAGTTCTTATGTATCATTTCCTTCTACTAACAAAAGACGTAACCTAGAATTTTGGACACTTTCACCCTTTATCAGGTTTACTTTTTTATTCTGGTAAGAGACCTTTATCTCTAATGCTGTATTATGAAAGGTCTCAAACATACCAAAAAGTTGGACGAGTAATACAGTGGACACCCATATGGTTATTTTCTAGATTCAAAAACTGTTAACATTTTGCTATAGTTATCTGTTTATATAAATGTATAGGTGTCCCTGTATCCAACAGGGTCCAGTAAGAACAGAAACTGTACCCATTTTTAAATAGTATCCACAGTGAAGAATCACTGACCTGCTACTAGATAACTGGAAAGGCAAAAGGGGATACTGAGGTGTCACAGAGATAATAAATGCACAAAACAGCTAACATCAATAGGGCTAGTTAAACAAGAAAGGAGGCTGACATTATTAAAACACAAGCTTGAATGAGGGATCCCTTGGAAATGAGACTCGTGTCTGGGGAAGAGGCCCTGATTGGTATTAATGTCTTAGGAGCTCAAAAGTCTTAAGAATGTGTGCCAGCCAGCTGGTACTGCTCTCTCTAAGCATGTATGATGAGGCTGGCTCCAGAAAACACTGAAAACCTAAACCAACTGCTGCTCCTAAACTAACTCTCACTGCCAGGGTGAAGAATCACTGCACAGATGATGTCATCAGCAGTAGGAAGCAAAAGAGGAAGGAGCAAGTCCCTGGTCCTTCCTCTAGATTTCTACCATGTCTCTTGTTTACCCCTTATTTACAGGGCCTAACAGAAAGCTGGGTGATAAAGAAGTGTACTTTGTGCGATCCCAGCCCCAGCATGACAAAGCAAGTGACAGGAAGTAGAGAGGTTGTCTACTATTAGAGATTGTCTATTGTCTTTGAAGCTGAAAGACAATAACTTAGTAACCAGCACAGCCCATCTTTTTGGCTGCTCATCCTTCTATCCATAATTGAATCTCTATACAATGAACATAGCTTTGTGGCTCTTGTAAGATGTAACTGCTGCTGCTGCTGCTAAGTCACTTCAGTCGTGTCCGACTCTGTGTGACCCCATAGATGTCAGCCCACGAGGCTCCCCTGTCCCTGGGATTCTCCAGGCAAGAACACTGGAGTGGGTTGCCATTTCCTTCTCCAATGCAGGAAAGTGAAAAGTGAGAGTTAAGTCGCTCAGTCGTGTCCGACTCTTAGCGACCCCATGCACTGCAGCCCACCATCCTCTGTACAAATAAAGATGCTTTACCTTCTCCCCAGAATGAGGAAACAGAAGTCTTAACTCCTCACATTTAGTAACAGTGCCATTGAATTATTCTGTTGCCTAAAAACTAGCCCCAACAACCAACTTTTTTGTGTGGGCTTGAGTGGGCAAAAAAGAAGTCTCCAGGTATAAATCATCTATCTCACTGTTACAATAAACAATAAAAAAAAAACCACCCTAAAACTCCTCAGATACATGGTTACAAAACAACACTATTCATCAGGATATGCCATGCCTTGACCAGACCAATTTCAGGCCCACTGGCATTAACCCCAACAGCACAAGCCAAATAAGGTCAGTAGAGTCTCAACTCCCAATTCAGTAGAAACACTGTTGGGTCCCTTGGTGAAAACATTTCCTCCTTTGGGAACCAAGGGAGTCACAGTCACAGCAATGGGAAGCAAAAATTCTGTGAATTATTAGGTGCTCACCCCCTGATTCCCAGACTAATGTATTTTGGCTTGGTGGATAAAAGTATATTCATTGGTGACCAATACAAAGCATAATTGGGGCTTCCCTGGTGGCTCAGAGGTTAAAGCGTCTGCCTGGAACGCGTAGACCCGGGTTCGATCCCTGGGTCGGGAAGATCCCCTGGAGAAGGAAATGGCAACCCACTCCAGTACTCTTGCCTGGAGAATCCCATGAAGGGAGGAGCCTGGTAGGCTACAGTCCATGGGGTCGCAAAGAGTTGGACACAATTGAGCGACTTCACTTCACAAAGCATAATTGCATCCTATAAGAACCTTAGCTTTTAGATTAGTTTTTCCCAGTTGTAAGTAACAGTATTAAGTAGATCATTCTGTCATTCTAACAGACTAGGTGCTTCTGAGCGATCAAGTACATGACACGACCAATAAATTCCATAGGTGTCAATCTGTTGCTACACTCTGTTATGAATGTCTGTGTCCACTCCCAAATTCATATGGTGAAGTCATAATCCCCAATGCATAATATTTGAAGATGTGGCCTTTGGGAGGTAAGTTGGGTTTAGATGAAGTCATGAGTGTGGAAGCCTGGCCCAATGGGATTAATGCCTTTATGAAAGTCTTGGC
The DNA here is from genome assembly GCF_000754665.1 of Bison bison bison. Classification (NCBI taxonomy): domain Eukaryota; kingdom Metazoa; phylum Chordata; class Mammalia; order Artiodactyla; family Bovidae; genus Bison; species Bison bison. The sequence goes on along the minus strand of NW_011494935.1, from coordinate 3,729,549 downwards.
TCTGTATCTCTGGTGCACAAAAGTCATGTGGGCACACAGAAAGGTGGCAGCCTCCTACAAGCCAAGAAAGGAGGTCAGAATGAAACCTATCTTGCCACACCTTGATCTCAGATTTGTTGGCCTCCATAACTGAAGAGTCTCTGTTGGTTAAGCCAGTCAGTCTATGGTATTTTCTTATGGCAGCCCAAGCAGATTAACACACACTCCTTTGCTGCTGCTTGATAAGGTTCAGTGTGGTGCAGGATACAACAACACAATAAGGCTGGCAGAGGCACTGAAGACAAAGCTACATCCAGATGGTGTGTCTTTTTCCAGTGAGACTAAGCAGCTGCCTCTTCCATGATAGAAGGAATCTAATGTAATAAGTCTATCACCAGGTGCCCATGTTTGGGGCTAAGTATTGGTCTCTGCAATTGGCAGCTCAGGCACTCAGTGGGACAGGGAGGAGGGAGATCCATGTTGTTGAGCCTCCATTCTTGGCCAGTGTGGCCATTGCTGTACGTGGCCCATGGGGATTAGGATGATTGGAGAAAGGCTGACTAATCACTGCAAAGTACATCATCTTGTCCTCTTGATTACTGAGAGCTTCCTCTTCATTAATGTAGGTTCAGCAAGGCCAATAGGAAGTCCTCGAGCCAAAGGCAGCTGTCACAGGAATAGGCCTGCTGTTGATGAAAGTGAAAGAGGAGGGTGAAAAAGCTGGCTTAAAACTCAATATTCAGAAAACTAAGATCATGGCATCCAGTCCCATCACTTCATAGCAAATAGATGGGGAAACAATGGAAACAGTGAGAGACTTTATTTTTGGGGGGCTCCAAAATCACTGCAGATGGTTACTGCAGCCATGAAATTAAAAGACACTTGCTCCTTGGAATAAAAGCTATGACCAACCTACACAGCATATTAAAAAGCAGAGACATTACCAACAAAGGTCCATCTAGTCAAAGCTCTGGTTTTCCAGTAGTCATGTATGGATGTGAGAGTTGAACTACAAAGGAAGCTGAGCACAGAAGAATTGATGCTTTTGAACTGTGGTGTTGGAGAAGACTCTTGAGAGTCCCTTGGACTGCAAGAAGATCCAGCCAGTCCATCCAAAAGGAAATCAACCCTGA
>NW_011494935.1:3724561-3728337 GCF_000754665.1 Bison bison bison | reverse complement strand
AGATGGTTGGATGGCATCACCAGCTCGATGGACATGAGTTTGAGTAAGCTCCAGGAGTTGGTGATGGACAGGGAAGCCTGGCGTGCTGCAGTCCATAGGGTCACAAAGAGTCAGACATGACTGAGCAATTGAACTGAACTGAGTATCCCTGCCTCTCTCAGTCACTTGCTGGGAACAGCTCATGGGACGTGTGAACCAGCCCAGGTGCAGTGGTATGCATTAGAGGGCAGCAGCTAGGGCTTTGGTTAATTGTGTTCCCCGTAGTTGTATGTCTCCAGAGTGTATTCTCAGGTTTGCACAGTCCTTTGGTGAACATTCTCCCAGAGCACAATAACCTTCAACTCTGTCCACTGAGAGGTCCTTCCATATATCTCACCCCCAGACCCTTTGTCACTTGTCTTCTATGTCTTTTCTTTCCAAGACCCTCACCATCCATCATACCACGAGTGAGACTTCCCTGGTGGTCCAGTGGCTAAAACTCCATGCTTCCAATGCAGGGGTGAAAAAAAGGAAAGAAAGTGAAGTCGCTCAGTCTTGTCTGACTCTTTGCAATCCCATGGACTGTAGCCTGCAAGGCTCCTCTGTCCACAGGATTTTCCAGGCAAGAACACTGGAATGGGTAGTGATTTACTTCTGCAGGGGATCTTCCCGACCCAGGGATTGAACCCAAGTCTCCCACATTGCAGGCAGACTCTTTACCATCTGAGCCACCAGGGAAGCCCTATGCAGGGGACCTGGGTTCAATTCCTGGTCAGGGGACTAGATGCCACATGCCAAAACTAAAGATTCTGTGTGCTGCAACTAAGACCCGGTGCAGCCAAATAAATAAATATTTTTTTTAAAAAATGAGTAACTGACCTTGAATACTAGAGTTTAGATCCATACTTCTGGATCATGCTCAATTTAGACAGCATAGACAATCAAATGTACTGCTCAAAATTCTGCTCCCTGAGAAGATGCCCTTCAGTAGAATCTTTCATAGACATACCTGATTGGAATTGTACTGCTACAGAAGTTTTTTCAGCAACCAGCTGATTCTAGCATATTGGGCAGAATAAACTGTAAACCAGACCTAAATTACTTCCTCCTAGTCAACTAGTCCTAAGGAACTCCCCACGCGGCCAGGAGTTACAGACTGAGAGGAAAGGAAGGCTTTCAGGAAGAGTAATTGTCACAGGAGCTGAGTTACCTCTTCAAGCATGCCTTCCCAACCTGCCTGATCTCTAGCCCTTGTATACCATTTCCAGCTCACAGGAGATGACTGCTGTGCACGCTCCAATTTATGACTTGCTAGATCATACAGCACCCAATCCCATGGTCAGGTGTTCACTTCTGACAGGGCCTAGTAGCAAACCAAGATCTATTTCTCAAAAGGAGAATAGCAATCTTCAAAAGAGGGTGTGAAGAAAAGAGAAGGTGTGGACTTGCTCCAAAATCCTCAGGGTCTATGCTTCCATTCCCCTACTGGCATTTGCCAAAGAACCCACACAGAAGCCTTACTTGCCACATTCGTGTGCCGCTGGATCTGCTGGGTCTTGGGTGGTGGAGTAGCAAGCACTACAGCATGGGCTTATTGCAGAACGTTTTGGCACTCAGGTCTCCACTCAACCTGGCCATGTTGTGGGTCAGAATAACACCTAAATGTGCTGTATGTTGCCTCTAAAAGCCAAAAAGGTCCATCAAGCATTGTGCCTCTGTTGTAGTGGCAAGAGAGGTCCCTTGTAAGGACTAGTGCAGTACAGACAGCAGTGTTGTGTTACAGTCATCAGCTTGTTAAGCAACTCGATCTTAATTATTGCACCGCCAAAAGGAAACGATAATTATGTGACAGGACAGAGGTGCTAACATCACTACAATGGCAATCATAATTTATAAATGTGTCAGATCAGCATGTTGTAAGCCTTAAACTGATAATGTTATTTTTTAAAGATTTTTTAAAAATGTAGAACATTTTTAAAGTCTTTATTGAATTTGTTAATATTGTTTCTGTTTTATGTTTTGGTTTTTGGCCTAGAGACATATTGAATCTTAGCTCCCCCACCAGGGATTGATTGCATCGGAAGGCAAAGTCTTAACCACTGGACTGCCAGGGAAGTCCCAATTTACAATGTTATGTAAAAATATATTTCAACTAAAAAAAGACAATTTTTTGCTTTTTGTTTATTTTTTTAAGATAATTTTTTTAAAAAAGGAATAGACTATTGCAACATACTCCAGACCATTAGCACATTAGAAACTTCACCAATGTGGATGAGTCCCTGAATTTTTATGAGGTTTATCTTCCACTCTCTGACTCATATGCATTTTACTAAGGCATCTAAAGTAGTTTCTTCTGCATTCTTATCAGATCCTTCTGTAAGTCATCAGTGAGGGGGACAAATTTGATGATCTGTGAAATGGCAAAATCATCAAAATCTCTGCAGATTAGATTATTGCAGACATTAAGTTGATATTGAGTGAACTCCGGGGGATGGTGATGGACAGGGAGGCCTGGCGTGCTGCTATTCATGGGGTTGCAAAGAGTCGGACACGACTGAGCGACTGAACTGAACTGAACTGAACTGAAGTCAATGTTGAAAAGCAGAGACATTACTTTGCCAACAAAGGTCCATCTAGTCAAGGCTATGGTTTTTCCAGTGGTCATGTATGGATGTGAGAGCTGGACTGTGAAGAAAGCTGAGCGCCAAAGAATTGATGCTTCTGTTGGAGAAGACTCCTGAGAGTCCCTTGGACTGCAAGGAGATTCAACCAGTCCATTCTAAAGGAGATCAGCCCTGGGTGTTCTTTGGAAAAAATGATGCTAAAGCTGAAGCTCCAGTACTTTGGCCACCTCATACGAAGAGTTGACTCATTGGAAAAGACTCTGATGCTGGGAGGGATTGGGGGCAGGAGGAAAAGGGGACGACAGAGGATGAGATGGCTGGATGGCATCACCGACTCGATGGACGTGAGTCTGAGTGAACTCTGGGAGGGAGTTGGTGATGGACAGGGAGGCCTGGTGTGCTGCGATTCATGGGGTCACAAAGAGTCGAACACGACTGAGCGACTGAACTGAACTGAAATCGATGTAGCCCTAGGGCACAACTGTGAAGGTGATCTCTTGGTTCTGCAAGGTGAAAACAACTTCCTTGTGGTATTCATTGAAATTGATTTCAGTTCATTCACTCAGTCGTGTCCGACTCTGCGACCCCATGAACTGAAGCGCACCAGGCTTCCCTGTCCATCACTGACTCCCAGAGCTTGCTCAAACTCGTGTCCATTGAGTCGGTGATGCCATCCAACCATCTCATCTTCTGTTGCCCCCTTCTCCTCCTGCCTTCAATCTTTCCCAGCATCAGGGTCTTTTCAAATGAGTCAGTTCTCTGCATTAGGTGACCAAAGTATTGGAGTTTCAGCTTCAGCATCAGGCCTTCCAATGAACACCCAGGACTGATCTCTTTAGGATTGACTGGTTGGATTTCCTTGCAGTCCAAAGGACTCCCAAGAGTATTCTCCAACACCACCGTTCGAAAGGATCCATTCTTTGGTGTTCAGCTTTCTTTATAGTCCAACTCTCACATCCATACATGACTACTGGAAAAACTATAGCTATAACTAGATGGACTTTTGTTGGTAAAGTAATGTCTCTGCTTTTTAATATGCTGTGTAGGTTGGTCATAGCTTTTCTTCCAAGGATCAAGCATCTTTTAATTTCATGGCTGCAGTCACCATCTGCAGTGATTTGGGGAGCCCCCAAAAATAAAGTTTCTCAGTCTTTCCATTGTTTCCCCATCTAT
>NW_011494935.1:3724207-3724461 GCF_000754665.1 Bison bison bison | reverse complement strand
CTGCATATAAGTTAAATAAGCAGGGTGATAACATACAGTCTTGATGTACTCCTTTCCCGATTTGGAACCAGTCTGTTGTTCCATGTCCAGTTCTAACTGTTGCCTTTTGACCTGCATATGGATTTCTCAGGAGGCAGGTAAGGTGGTCTCGTATTCCCATCTCTTTAACAATTTTCCATAGTGTGTTGTGATCCACACAGTAAAGGCTTTGGTATAGTCAATAAAGCAGAAGTAGATGTTTTTCTGGAACTCTC
>NW_011494935.1:3708663-3723855 GCF_000754665.1 Bison bison bison | reverse complement strand
CTAGCGTGTGAGATGAGTGCAATTGTGTGGTAGTTTGAGCATTCTTTGGCATTGCCTTTCTTTGGGATTGGAGTAAAAACTGACCTTTTCCAATCCTGTGGCCACTGCTGAGTTTTCCAAATTTGCTGGCATAGTGAGTGCAGCACTTTCACAGCATCATCTTTCAGGATTTGAAATAGCTTAACTGGAATTCTATCACCTCCACTAGCTTTGTTCATAATGATGCTCCCTAAGGCCCACTTGACTTTGCATTCCAGGATGTCTGGCTCTAGGTGAGTGATCACACCATCGTGGTTATCTGGGTCATGAAGATCTTTTTTATATAGTTCTGTGTATTCTTGCCACCTCTTCTTAATATCCTCTGCTTCAGAATGGTATCCCCTACCATTCTGTCCTTTATTGTGCCCCTCTTTGCATGAAATGTTCTCTTAGTATCTCTAATTTTCTTGAAGAGATCTCTAGTCTTTCCCATTCTATTGTTTTCCTCTCTTTCTTTGCATTGATCACTGAGGAAGGCTTTCTTATCTTTCCTTGCTGTTCTTCAGAACTCTGTATTCAGATGGGTGTATCTTTCCTTTTCTCATTTGCCTTTCACTCCTCTTCTTTTCTCAGCTCTTTGTAAGGCCTCCTCAGACAACCATTTTGCCTTCTTTCATTTCTTTTTCTTGGGGATCGTCTTGATCACTGCCTCCTGTACAATGTCACAAACCTCTGTCCATATTCTTCAGGCAGTCTGTCTGTCAAATCTAATCCCTTGAATCTGTTTGTCACTTCCACTGTATAATTGTAAGGGATTAGATTTAGGTCATACTTGAATGGTTAATGATTTTCCTTACTTTCTTCAGTTTAAGTCTGAATTTGGCCATAAGTAGTTCATGATCTGAGCCATAGTCAGCTCCCCGTCTTGTTTTTGCTGACTGTATAGAGCTTCTCCATCTTTGACTGCAAAGAATATAAACAATCTGATTTCGGTATTGACCATCTGGTGATGTCCATGTATAGAGTCTTCTCTTGTGTTTTTGGAAGAGGGTGTTTGCTATGACCAGTGCATTCTCCTGGCAAAACTCTGTTAGCCTTTGCTCTGCTTCATTTTGTACTCCAAGGCCAAATTTGCCTGTTACTCCAAGTATCTCTTGACTTCCTACTTTTGCATTCCAGTCCCCTGTAATGAAAAGGACATCTTTTGGGGGTGTTAGTTCTAGATGGTCCTGTAGGTCTTCATAGAACCATTCAGCTTCAGCTTTTTCAGCATTACTGGTCAGTGCATAAGTGCATAGATTTGGATTATTGTGATATTGAATGGTTTGCCTTGGAAACGAACAGAGATCGTTCTGTCATTTTGGGGACTGCATCCAAGTACTGTATTTCGGACTCTCTTGTTGCCTATGAGGGCTACTCCATTTCTTCTAAGGGATTCTTGCCCACAGTAGTAGATATAATGGTCATCTGAGTTAAGTTGGTATAGAGGGGCAAAAGCATTTGCCAGATCACTACTGGTATATGCCAAGGGTTATGCTGATTCTCTTTGGTAGAGTTACACATCTGAAACAGTTGCTGCAATTTGAGTCATCATCTGTGCAGTTTACAGTAATCCATAGTCATTGTCCAGATCCAACAACGTTATGCACAGGAAAAGCAGGTGAATTTAAATGGGGATGTGATACATATTAAGCCTATGCTGCTGCTGCTGCTGCTGCTGAGTCATGTCAGTCGTGTCCGACTCTGTCCGACCCCATAGACAGCAGCCCACCAGGCTCCTCCATCCATGGGATTTCCCAGGGAAGAGTACTGGAGTTGCCACTGCCTTCTCCAATTAAGCCTATGATAGTGACACTAATCTCTTCACTTTCCTCCAGAAATGTGGTAACTGATTTTGGTTTACTAATCTGGTAGGGAGGGGCTTCCCTGGTGGCTCAACTGGTAAAGAATCCGCCTGCAATGCAGGAGACTCTTGTTCAGATCCCTGGGTCAGGAAGATATATTGTAGAAGGGCATGGCAACCCCCTCCAGTATTCTTGCCTGGAGAATCCCATGGACAGAGGAGCCTGGCGGGTTACAGTCCATGGGGCGGCAAAGAGTAGGACACAACTGAGAGACTAAACACACACACCCTGATGGGGAAGGGACTTTCTAGGGACTTCTACTTGGCCCTCTTTACCGTAATAGCCCTCACTCCATGGATCAGAGAGTGAATCAGGATTCTGCCAGGAATTGAGAACGTCTATTCCAATTACATATTCACAAACTAGAGATATAACCACTGGGTTCACAGACCTGCTAGGCTCTCTGTGATTTTAGCCTGGGCCAATACTCCTCTCATTACCTGACCACCACCAGTTCTCACTGCAACTGGATGACCATTGCAGTACTTTGGTCCCAGGAATTAGCCTTAATTCAGGGTGAGTGCCTATTATTTAATCCCTAAAAGATCTGAGGATTTCCTTTTTTCATAATACTAAGTCACCTATTAAAGACTACAGGTCTCTGAGGAAGTATTGAAGGAAGTCTCTAGTATATACTTGTGGCAGTGTTGTGGTGTTCTTTTTTTTTAAATTAAAAAAAATTTTTTCGGCTGTGCTGGGTCTTCATTGCTGCACGGGTGTTTCTTTAGTTGCTGAGGGTGGGGGCTATTTTTTGCAGTGTGAAGGCTTCTCACTGAAGTGGCTTCTCTTGTGGAGCACAGGCTCTAGGGTGCACAAGCTTAAATAGCTGCAGCTTCCAGGCTTAGTTGTTCTGCGGCATGGGGGATCTTCCCAGATCAGTGTCAAACTGGCATCCTGCATTGGCAGGCAGATTCTTTACCACTGAGCCACCAGGGAAGCCTTGTGGAGTTCTTAAGGGAACTCAACATGTCCTTCAAACCAGGGACTCTGGATCTGACAACTGACTTAGGTCTAGAAACTGGAGGAGAGATTCTGATTCTCTCCATAGTGACTTTAATCAGATTTCTGGGCATCAGACCTTGTGCTTTTTCTGTTATAAAGATCAAGCAGTGCTTTACTAGACTGTCTATCTATTCCATTCCTAGATGTACCGTACCATTTCGCTGCTGTTTTAGTCAGGGTTCTCTAGAGAAACAGAATCAGTAGTATTGATTGATTAATGATAGGAATTGTTTCACACAGTTACGGAGGCTGCCAAGTCCAAAGTCTACAGGGTGAGCCAGTAGACCATAGGGCCAGGAGAGCCAGTGCTGCAGTTCCAGTCCAAGGACAGCCATTTACAGAACGATCTCTTGCTTGAGGGTAGTCTTTTTGTTCTATTCAGGTTTCCAGCTGACTGGATGAGGTCCACCCACATTTTGGAGAACAGTCTGCTTTACTCAAAGCCCGCCTCATCCCAAATATTCATCTCATCCAAAAACACCCTCACAGAAACACACAGAATAATGTTGGACCAAATATCTGGGCACCTGGTGACCCAGCCAAGTCAACACATAAAATTAACCACCACAGCTACTATCAACAATCCCTGTGGGTCAAAACAGTCTGATTTCCATTTTGTCTCTGCTGTGCTCTAAGTGCATCCACCTTTTCCCTCATGATGGAACATTGCCACGTGGCCCTCGCTACTCCAGGATCCTGTCGACCCCACCAAAATCCATGAACTCATCTCAGTGGCAGCACCTTCTACCAGCCCACAGAGAACAGCCACCGCAGGGATTTCTGAGGATATCGGTGATCTCCTCACTTATGTATTGCTCAGTATCTCAGGGAAGGGGTGTCCTCTGGGCCCTCTTGAATCATATAGCACTGGGGGTAGTGGGTGAGGGAAGTTCAAAGGTCATACATACAAGTTTACCAACATTTCTGTCTCCCCAAATCTCTGAATTCCTTTCTCTTCATTGTGCCAGGGAAGTTCTGGGATCTCAAACTCATTATATGTAGGTCACTGTTCAGTCCAAGTTCTCCAAGTAAGTGAATGCTTACACAAGCTAACATATTAAGTCCAGAATCCCTGATAAGTATACCCAATCAGTGCCTTTGGCCTGTTATATCCCGCCTTTTTTGGTCTAACGCTCCTAGAATCCCATTCCCACATCTATTCACCAGGTTTCTGCCTATATAAATTAGAAAAATCTTGTAGTTCTTTTGGATTATACATTCTTTCCTCCAGGTTCAGACTTTGTACTTGTTGCCTTGGAATGTGCTGGATCTGACCCTAGTTATGGGTCTAGTGGCAGTGAAGAGCAGTAAGGTAGGGCTTAAAGAGTATAGGTGTCTCCTTCAGTCACCTGTCTCAGGTGAGGCTATTCCAGGGACTTCAAGCAAAGGAAGCCCAATCTCAGACACAGAAGGGGAAGGCTCAGAGTGACTTAGGGGTTAAGATTCTCAGTTTCATCTGAGTCCACCTGGACGTCCTCATTCCAAGTCCAGAGGACACTTCCCCAATCCTCATCCTGACTTTCACTGTGGGACATCAGCTGTGAACTCAATCTACATTAAATTCTGCAACCTTCACAATGAAATCCTGTGTCTGAGTTAGTAACTCTGATGGATCTGGGATACCTTTAGGGGCTGTCATAGACCCTCTCTAGTTCTCTGATTGGGACTTGAGCTGAGATGTTAAAGGGCTGAGTGTGTTTTCTTTCTGTAAGCACTCCAGAGCACTCAGAAGGAGGCATCTCACCCCACAGTCCTTGTAGTCATTGTTATTCCAGCAGCCACTTGGGTCCCCCAGTGTACCTGTCGAGTCTGGCTCAACAAGCCAGGGTTTCCTGAAAGCGCGATACGGCAAAAGAATAAGAAAGACACAAGAATTGAAAGCAAGGGTCAGGGGACCAACACCGCTCCGAGGTGAAGGTGCCCAAACTGATCAAGTCAGCTTTATTAGATGTTTTCAGGCAGGGGAGTACGTGCAAGGGAGAACATGCTCTCAGAAGCATATGGAGCCATATGGCTGTTACACATAGGCTAGGAATGTGACATGAAGATTAAGAAAGATTTACTTTTAACTAACAATCTATGTTGCTGTCTAAATAACAAAGCTCCAGATACAAAACACGTTTGACTCAGAGACGCCAGGTCATGGAACAGCCTGTTGGCTTCCCACCTCCAGGCACACATCCTGCTTTCAAGATGTTTTTCTGTTCCCTCTAGACTTAATCCAGGAGTCATATGTCTTGAGGTATCTTGTCTGCAAGATTGACAATGCTTTTGCACGCCTTTCCTGGGGTCTGCTTTTTCTCTCTTGTACTTGCTTCCTACATCTCCCCTTTTTTTTTTTCCAGCAAGCGAAGTAATTCTAAGAAAGGCTAATTTTTGTTGGTGATGTTGTTGTCATCTCACTGTTCTTCTCCAGACTACACAGAAGCAAAAGAAAACAATTAAAATTATAGCACAGGTTAACATAATTCAATATCCATAGGCCTTGTTCTGTTTAAGAGGATTTAGAGAGGATATACCATTAGTAACGCTGCTGCTGCTGCTAAGTCGCTCAGTCGTGCCCAACTCTTAGCAACGCCATGGACTGGAGCCTACCAGGCTCCTCCATCCATGGGATTTTCCTGGCATTAGTAATAGTATCAAGTAAATTAGATCCAGAAATTATATCCAACTTTTTATTAAAGGTTTTTAATATATCATGTTGTATATCTTGAATATCTAGAGAAATATTTTCTTGATTTAATAAATGTTGCTTGATTTTGTCCCAATTAAACCTTGACTGATTGTATTTATGTGCTGTAACACAAAAAGAGGTGTAATTCCAATCACATTTTAATCTTAGCTGCTTTTGTAAACTAACCAGTTGATCTCCCAATAGTATTACTATCTGTTGGAGATCAGCCACCTGAGAAGCTAATTTTCCATCTATTTTTTGTTGAGTGGACCATAAAATGTCAGCATCCTTATGCCATTCTTGTACAAACTGTACTACTTGAACAGATTGATGTAAAGCTACTCCAGCCACCACAGCAGTGGTAGTGATAGCCATAATACCTAAAATAGCAGCTATAAGCATTCCAATGAATCTTTTGGCATATTTTAAACCTTTAATAATTTATTTAATGGCATACAGTGTAGGACTTTCTTGCCAAGATTCTTTGTAAATCTATTGGTATCCAAATGTCCACTCTAGTTTTAAGAATACTCTGTAAGCTGTCACTGGATGGGATAGTATTATTTAAACATGTGTAAAAGGAACACTGTAAACAGTTTTACAAGGACTGATGCTAAAGCTGAAACTCTAATACTCTGGCCACCCCATGTGAAGAGTTGACTCATTGGAAAAGACCCTGATGCTGGGAGGGATTGGGGGCAGGAGGAGAAGGGGACAACAGAGGATGAGATGGCTGGATGGCATCACCGACTCGATGGACATGAGTTTGAGTAAACTCCAGGAGTTAGTGATGGATAGGGAGGCCTGGCGTGCTGCAATTCATGGGGTCGCAAAGAGTCGGACATGACTGAGCAACTGAACTGAACTGAACTCAAACAATTTATAAGTCCTGTAATTTTATCATAATTAGCTGGACTGACCATGAATACAAAAGGAAGTCTAACACAAGCTTGGATATTATGAGTAGAGTTTTTTGTAAAAGTTGTTTTAGGATCATTTAAAATATATTCAGTGTATCACCCGTTCCATGTCTCAGGAATTTTCAAAGCCATAGGTATTTTCCAGATCTCATTATTAATAGGATGATATTCATAATATTCATAATAGGATCTCATTATGAACTAGATATGGAAAGGGAGGGGCAAATCCTACCCCATGCAAAACCAAAGATTCATTACCAAATGTATTAAGAGTCCCATTAAAAAGCAGAGACATTACTTGCCAACAAAGGTCCATCTAGTCAAGGCTATGGTTTTCCAGTAGTCATGTATGGATGTGAGAGCTGGACTGTAAAGAAAGTTGAGCGCTGAAGAATTGATGCATTTGAACTGTGGTGTTGGAGAAGACTCTTGAGAGTCCCTTGGACTGCAAGGAGATCCAACCAGTCCATCCTAAAGGAGACCAGTCCTGAATGTTCATTGGAAGGACTGATGCTGAAGCTGAGACTCCAATACTTTGGCCACCTGTTGCGAAGAGCTGACTCATTTGAAAGGACCCTGATGCTGGGAAAGATTGAAGGCAGGAGGAGAAGGGGACAACAGAGGATGAGATGGTTGGATGGCATCACTGACTCAATGGACATGAGTTTGAGTAAACTCTGGGAGTTGGTGATGGACAGGGAGACCTGGCATGCTGCAGTCCATGGGGTCTCAAAGAGTTGGACACAACAGCAACTGAACTGAACTGAACTGAAGAGTCCCTTGGTATACCCAAGGACTGGGGATATTGGTGTCTTTTAATTTTGGAGTCCCTCTGGGTCCCCAAACAATTATGGGATCTTCAGTAGTATTGATCAATAGATGGCCTTCTGCTCCTTTACAATTATTCCATTGTATCCAATCTTCTATTCCATGTCCTATCCTCATAATACATTCTGGAATATCAGGAGGACTATAATGTATTATGTTATTTTCCTTTTCTAAAAATGTGAGAGCGGTTACAAGGAAAAAGGAAGTCTTATCATCTTTAGTAGATTTAACAACAGATAACCATTTTTGGATAATCTGTTTTTAAATAGATCTCTCCATGTCCAATGCAAATAGGGGTACTTTCAGACCCAATAGTGTAATTATTTAATATATATCCTGCTTCTTTTGGTTTATCTGGGAAACTTTGATCATAGGGGCTGGGAAGCCAAGTTGAGTCATTGACAAAAATGGGAACTGTTGAATCTTCCCATGTAACTGGTCGTAATAGAGGTGGGTTAGGGACATAGAAAGAAAGAAAGTGAAGTCACTCAGTCACGTCCGACTCTTTGCGGCCCCATGGACTGTAGCCTACGAGGCTCCTCCATCCATGGAATTTTCCAGGCAAGAGTACTGGAGTGGGTTGCCATTTCCTTCTACAGGGGATCTTTCCCACCCAGGGATCGAACCCAGGTCTCCCGCATTGCAAGCAGACACATTTACCGTCTGAGCCACCAGGGAAGCTCACTCCCAATATTAATAACTGGAATTAGCCTGTACACTTACTGCCATTGTTAACAATGTTACCATGGCCAAGAACAGGCTGTCAGGTGTTTTAGCAAGTTTTCGCCTATGTACTATCTTTTCAGCTTCTTGGGATAGCTTCTTTATTTGTCCCCATGTTGGTAGAGTGGTGCTCTGTGTCCGTTTAGTTTTGGATGGACCTGGTCTAAGTATTAATTGAGACCTGGCTCCAATCGGTGGCTCAAACGGGGGATCTATGTCAAACCATATTCTTTTCTTTCTAATACCAGATTTTTCATTTTGGGATACAGGGATGTTCATTGTCCTCTGTCAAAATAAGAGCATAACCTCATCCTTGTTTAAGCATAAGCCCTGTTTTCCACTGTTTATCATCCTTCCACATTATTTTTTGGTGAACTGTCTGTGTTTGTTATTTTTTACCAGTTATTTCATGAGATGTTTGTACTTCATCCCAATGTACTTCAGCTGCTGGCTTTTCATTACTTCCCCTAATATAAATAAATAATAAATTTAATATAAAATAAATAAATTTAATATAAAAAGGGCTATAGCAAGTTTATTTTTAGGGAAGTTAGGCCCTAATGCATACCTCTTTCTCCCTTTTTGTTTTAATAATATTTGTTTTAATGGGTGGTGGTCTCTTTTTACTGTCATTTGACCTTGAGGATTATGGGGAATTCCAGTTATATGTTGAATTGACCAATCTTCAAAAAATAATTTTTAAGTATGGCTTTTATACACTGGGCCATTATCTGATAGTTTTGGGGAGTCCCATATATGCAAAGGCTTGTTTAAAATGAGAAATGCAATGGAAAGTAGTCTCTCCTACATGGTATGAAGCAAAAATCATTCCTGAAAATGTGTCAATACATGAATCAGTCCAGAATTTCCAAAAGATGGCATATGAGTTACATCTGTTTGCCATATAACATTGGGGTATAATCCTCAAGGATTAACGCCTTCTGGTAAAGATGGGATGACGTTAGTTTGTTGACATGTAGGGCATTGTGGCAATGGCACCCCACTCCAGTACTCTTGCCTGGGAAATCCCATGGACGGAGGAGCCTGGTAGGCTGCAGTCCATGGGGTCACTAAGAGTCAGACACAACTGAGCGACTTCACTTTCACTTTTCACTTTCATGCATTGGAGAAGGAAATGGCAACCCACTCCAGTGTTCTTGCCTGGAGAATCCCAAGGACAGGGGAGCCTGGTGGGCTGCCATCTATGGGGTCTCACAGAGTCGGACACGACTGAAGCGACTTAGCAGCAGCAGTAGCAGCAGGGCATTGTGAGATGATGTCACAGCAACGATGTTTGTTGCCGTGAAATTTGAAATTTATATTGTTGTCTTCTTACATTGTATGAGTTAATTCATGAAATTGAGTGGGTGTCATAAAAGAGATAAGTCTGGTATCTATTGTCTCATTATCAGCCACTAATGGTCCAGGAAGTTGGGAATGGGAACGAATATGGGTAATATAGAAAGGATAAGTCCTATTATTTATTACTGATTGTACTTTTTAAATATTTGATATATTATTAAATTGGACGTAGGGATTGTAATCAATCTGAGATGTGACTTTTATAGCATATTGGGAATCAGAAACAATATTAATGGGGGCATTTATATCTATCAAAACAGTAAGAATAACATCTAATTTAGCTTTTTGTACAGAAGAATATTGGGATTGTCAAATTTTTTCTATAGGGCTGAAATATCCAGATTTAAAATCTTTGTTTGCATCTGTAAAATAAATATCAGCATCTTTTATAGGGTCTGATTTAGTAATCTTGGATAGTATCAGGGTATGTTTTTTTAGAAAATTAATAAGTTTAGATGACGGAAAATGACAATCAATATTACTTATAAAATTAGAGAGAGCCATTTGCCTTTCAATATTTTGCATATATAAATTTCAATTTATTCCTTTGAAAGAGGGACTATAATATTATGTGGATCATATCCGGGAAGATGTTGAGTACGATTATGTATTTTAAAAATCAG
Source organism: Bison bison bison (assembly GCF_000754665.1). Lineage (NCBI taxonomy): Eukaryota > Metazoa > Chordata > Mammalia > Artiodactyla > Bovidae > Bison > Bison bison. The sequence goes on along the minus strand of NW_011494935.1, from coordinate 3,713,840 downwards.
TTTGCTGATCATATCTATATAGGTGGTTAGCAATTTTACTTGTTTATGAGGTAAAAATACCCATTCAAATATAGCTTCTGTTAACATTCTCCATTTTCCTGATTTTTTCTTTATAACAAACACAGGAGAATTCCAGGGGCTAGTAAATTCTATGACAAGTCCCAATTCTTTCTGTTCATTAACTAATGTGGTTAAACCTTCTAGTTTTTCTTTTGTTAAGGGCCTGAACTCCAAAATATGCACCAGATCAATTGTTCTAAAGAAATGTTAACGGGGCGGGGGTGGGGGTCAGGGTGGATTGGCGGCTGCATTCCTATCAGCTTGCTGACTAGCCTCATCTTGTCACCATCTCCTAAATTGTAAAAATTCAGAAGTAGTTAAACAGGTCCTAGCAACCATCTCCCAATCATGAGGGATCAATCTTTCTGCCTGTGACACACCTTGAATCAATCCCATAGTATAAAGAGAATTAGTTCCATATTGAGTACAAGCCTGTTTGATCTCTTTAATAGTTTTGAAAGTAAAGGGCTATAATCATAATTTAATCCTCTATGTGGGAATTGAGGTCTGGGTGGAACCTGTGTCACTATTACAGGAAGAGCTAAAGTATCTTCATCACCTTGTAACTGAGCCATACGAACTCCCCTATGAAATGGAGAGATCGGATTGGGAAGGGTTACTTGTGGCTTTAACATAAAGCCATCATCCCAAGGAGTCTCCAGATCAAAAGGAGGAAGCTCACCCAAGGGGTGCAGATGGGCGAGCTGTTCTAGCAAACAAAATTTGTTCATTACTTCCATAACATTTCCCTCTTTTAATTTTTGCTTTTAAAGGTTTTTTCTCCTCCTCTGAATCACTGTTATCATATATATGTAACTCTTCTAATTGTGTCTCTGTTTGAGAAGTGGAATCATCAGACTCAGAGACCTTGGATTGTAGTGGACCCAAAGCTGTGAGAATGAGATTTCCTAATGACCATACTGACAAGGGTATTTTTTCTCTACTTTCATAAGCTCGGCGCAAGCAATGCACTACTTCTTGCCATTCTTTATACCTTAAAGTTCCTTTAGCTGGATCAAGCCAATAGCAATGTTTTTCAATAGCAGAAAATAAGTCTAACAGCAGACTGAGAGACTTGCAATCCCGAGCTTTTCAACAAAGTCTTTAAGACTGGCATATATTCTGCATGCTTAGAAGGATTTTGCCCCATTGTTACCCTCATTCACAAATCCACGGGGGTGTACTTACCAAGTACTTCATTCGTTCATACACGGGGGTGTACATACCAAGTACTTCATTCGTCCACTGCACCAGCTGGATTTCCCTGTGTTCTCCACTGCTCTGAGCTGAGCCTCATAGGCTGATTTCACTTTCAGATCCCTGTTTGGCCGCCACTTTGTCGAGTCCAGCTCAACAAGCCAGGGTTTCCCGAAAGCACAATACAGAGAAAGAATGAGAAAGAGACAAGAATTGAAAGCGAGGATCAGGGGACCAACACCGCTCCGAGGTGAAGGTGCCCAAACTGATCAAGTCAGCTTTATTAGATGTTTTCAGGCAGGGGAGTACGTGCAAGGGAGAACGTGCTCTCAGAAGCATATGGAGCCATATGGCTGTTACACACAGGCTAGGAATGTGACATGAAGATTAACTAAGAAAGACTTAGTTTTAACTAATGATTTAGGTTGCTGTCTAAATAACAAAGCCCCAGATATAAAACACATTTGACTCAGAGACGCCAGGTCATGGAACACCCTGATGGCTTCCCACCTCCAGGCACACATCCTGCTTTCAAGATGTTTTTCTGTTCCCTCTGGACTTAATCCGAGAGTCATATGTCTTGAGATGTCTTGTCTGCAAGATTGATAATGCTTTTGCATGCCTTTCCTGGGGTCTGCTTTTTCTCTCTTGTACTTGCTTCCTACAGTACCTGCTTTAGGAGATTTTTTTTTTTTTTTTGGCTGCACCTTGTGGCATGCAGGATCTCAGTTCCCCAACAAGGGATTGAACCTATACCCCCTGCAGTGGAAGTCCCCAGGAGGTTCCTTATCACAATAATCTACAGCCAATAATTTGATTAATCAGGGCCACTCCATGCCATGAGTTACTAGCATCTCATTTCCATGACAAGGAGTTCAACACTGCACTCAAGTCTAAAGACAAACCCAAACACCTAAAAAAGGAGGTCTGTTTCCTGAGATCCCTTGTTCCAATTTCTGCATCAGTCAAGGTTCAGTCAGGAGACACAAACGCCACCAGTTACTTTTGCAGAAAGAATTTAAAGAACTGTCAACCAGGTATCGGAGAAGACAATGGCAACCCACTCCAGTACTCTTGCCTGGAGAATCCCAGGGATGGGGGAGCCTGGTGGGCTGCCGTCTATGGGGTCGAACAGAGTCGGACACGACTGAAGCGACTTAGCAGCAGCAGCAGCACCCAGGTATTAGAGAACTAGAAAGGTAAAAGGAATACTGTAGTAAACACAGAAAGCAGTTACCATCCCTAGGGCTTGGAAAATAGGAGAAGAGCTCAGGATTAATAGAATTTAGAAGCTTGGATTAGGGGTCCCATGGAGCTGGGACAGAGACGGCATTAGCCAGCTGATACATGTATTTTCTTGGGCTGCAAAATCACTGCAGATGGTGACTGCAGCCATGAAATTAAAAGATGCTTGCTCCTTGGAAGGAAAGGGGTGACAAACCTTGATGGCATATGCAAAAGCAGAGACATCACTTTGCCAACAAAGGTCTGTATAGTCAAAGCTATGTTTTTTCCAGTAATTATGTGTGGATGTGAGAGTTGGACCATAAAGAAGGCTGAGCACCGAAGAATTGATGCTTTCGAACTGTGGTGTTAGAGATGACTTTCAAGAGTCCCTTGTACTGCAGTGAGTTCAAACCAGTTAACCCTAAAGGAAATCAGTCCTGAATATTCATTGGAAGGACTGATGCTGAAGCTGAAGCTCCAATTACTTTGGCCACCTGATATGAAGAACTGACTCATTGGAAAAGACCCTGATGCTGGAAAAGATTGAGGGCAGGAGGAGAAAGGACACAGGATAAGATGGTTGGAAGGTATCACCGACATGAGTTTGAACAATTCCAGGAGATAGAGAAGGACAGGGAAGTGCAGTCTGTGAGGTTTCAAGGAGTCAGACACAACTGAGTTACTGAACAACAATAACAGGTATGTCTGAAGAAGCATAATGAGGCTGGTTCTGAGATTGTGGGAAAAATGTAAACTTAAACAAGCTGCTCCTACAGGAAATAAATGTCATTCCCAGGGTGAGGGACTGTTGCTTGGGTGAGGCTGAGAGTAACAGAAGCAAAACAGAAACAAGCAAGCTCTTTGCGACTCCTTTAGACTCCTAATTCTCTTCTAGAGCCCCCTACAGGCAGACTAACAGAAGGTCCAGTGGCAGAGGAGAAACGTCATTTGCAGAGTCCCAGCCCTGACATCACATAGCTCAGTTTGAAACTAAGACTACAGCTTAATATCAATCAACTCTGTGTGTGTGTAGCGGGAGTGGGGTAGAGTGGAGGGGTTGTTCATGTGTGTATGTGAGTTTCTGTGTGTTTTATAAACCATTTAAAAATAGTTCCCAACATCATGATTCCTCCCTCCATACCTCAGCATGCATCCGCTAAGAATAAGGATGTTATCCTATATAACCACAAAACCACTATTCACACACAAGAAAATTATCAATAATTCCCTGCTAACTGCTAAGTCACTTCAGTCGTGTCCGACTCCGTGCGACCCCAGAGACGGCAGCCCACCAGGCTCCCCCATCCCTGGGATTCTCCAGGCAAGAATACTGGAGTGGGTTGCCATTTCCTTCTCCAATGCAGGAAAGTGAAAAGTGAAAGGGAAGTCACTCAGTCGTGTCTGACCCTCAGCAACTCCATGGACTGTAGCCTACCAGGCTCCTCCGTCCATGGGATTTTCCAGGCAAGAGTACTGGAGTGGGGTGCCATTGCCTTCTCCCAATAATTCCCTAATATTGTCTAATACTCAGACCATATTCAGACTTCTTCCAATTGCCCCCCAAATATTTTTTATTCCTAATTTTTTAAACCTCTTTTTAATATTTCTATGACATTAATATTTTGAAGAATGCCTCACTCTCTGAACTGATTGTTTTCTCCTGTTTTGTTTACCGAGTGTCTCTATTCCCTACGCTTTCTGCTAATCAGAGGTCAGGTGTGAAGGTTTAATTATAGTCAGGTTAAACCCTGGATGTATCATGTAAACGTCAGGTTTCATGCACTTGGTAATGCTAAATTTCCGTCCTTAATTAACAGAGTGGCCGCCAAATCTCTCCATTATAAAGGTATATTTTTCCCTTTGAGGTTTTTAAGAGCATGTTTTACTTTTAAAATGTGAAACAGATATATGGTAAATTGAGACAGTACAGTGAAGTACCTCCCACCCCATCTCAGCTCCACAGTTCTCTTCCTAAGAGGCAGCCACGGCTACCAGGTTACATGTCTTTAAAGAGTGGTTAAAAATGTGTGTGCACATAAACTTTTATCTTCATAATCAGTAGCACATTAGACAGACTCTTGTGTGCTTTTTAAATTTATCATACCTATAATAAAGTGGATGAGATATGTAGAGTTAAGTGTCTTCTGAGTATTTCTTAAATCTGCAGAAATCTTTTAAAATACAAGACTTAGAGAAATTAATCTCTTTCCACATCACAGCAGCTAACAGAATAAAACATTTCTTTCTAACCACAAGGTAAATCTCATTTATGCAGTTTCAACAAGCCTCATTCCCTCAATCTGGGATGTCTGCGCTTCCTCTCAGCCAAAAGGCAGGGACAGACCCTGTATTTCACATATTCCCTCCCAAAATTATGCTGGCAAAGCATGGCAAAGATTTGCCTTCTATACTCATAGGCTACTTTCTCTAAGCTTGATTCTACAAACGAGAAGGCTCTAGACTTTCTTAACAGAACATCTCCCTCAAATCAAACGTTTGTTCATTGTTCGATCCACAAACTGAGTTGAGAGAAATCTCATCAAAAGGTTTTTGCATCAGATTCCAAAATGAAATCTCTCCAACTGAAGCCTTTCAAGTTACATCTGGAAATTGGTTGGATCTTTTCTGGGTCATTTCCCATTGAATAAGTGGTGTCTATTTTGGTCTGACTTCATTTGTGCTGGGACTGTAGC
>NW_011494935.1:3705472-3708563 GCF_000754665.1 Bison bison bison | reverse complement strand
CTGTAGCTGGCTCAGGCCTTTAACTTTCCTGAAACCTCAGACCAGAAAAGCCCCTTAGAATTCTCTGGTTCTTCTTTTTCTTCCCATGAAAACTATGCTTGTTGAAGCCCTCTGTCCAGCTAAACATGGCCAAGAAGAAGGAACTTAAGCCTGGGCAAGTTCTGAGCTCTCATCCCAGTGCTGCCTCTCTCTCACTGTGTGACCTTGGGAAGACAGTCTTGCTTCTGCACCCCAGTTCCTTCAACTGTACAAGAGGGGAGATACTTGTCCCAAAAGTGGAAGGCTGCAACAGACTGTTCTTTGAGAATGTTTTTTTTTTTTTAAGTAAGTATATAATTGTCGGGTGAGGCAGGGGGGGGCGGGTATTATTATTAGCTCCCTAAACTCTCTGCCACATCCCCAGATCTGACTCATCTATCAGAGCAAAAGAATTTCTAAGAAGCACAACACAGCATTTTTCTATTTTTTATTTTATTGAGTGTTAAGTAAATGATATCTATTGTTTTAACAATCAAATTATTCCAAAAGACATAAGAGAAAAGATACAACTCTCTCTTATTGCTATTTTCCAGTTCCTCTCTCAGAGACAACTTTTGCTGTTACAACTTTTTGTATATCCTCCTAGAGACAGAATATGCTCATATATCCATATGCACCTGTGTTTTCCTCACCTCTTATTTAAAAATTTTTTTATTTATTTATTTTTGGCTGTGCTGCATCTTCACTGCTGTGTGAGCTTTTTTTTTCTCTCGTTGTGGTGGGGGCTACTCTCTAGTTGCGGTGCACAGGCTTCTCACTGTGATCGCTTCTCCTGTTGTGGAGCACAGGCTCCGGGGCACACAGGTTTCAGTAGTTGTAGTTCTCGGGCTCCAGAGCACAGGCTCAGTAGTTGTCGTGCACAGGCTTAGTTGCTCTGTGGCATATGGGATCTTCCCAGACCAGGGATCAAACTCATGTCTCCTGATTGGCAGGCAGATTCTTTACCACTGAGCCACCAGGGAAGCCTCTCCTCTTCTTTTTTAAGTTTGAATGGCAGCAAACTACACACACCATTCTGTTCCTTATTTTTATAACTAAACAGTATGTCTTGGAGAAAATTCCATAACAGTATATAGAGTTCTGCCTGTGTGTGTATGTGTGTGTATACATACATACATACATATATACATATATATACACACACACACATATATATATAATTCTTTCTTTAATTAGTCCCCTATTGCTTAACATTTAGATTGTTTCCAGTCTTTTATTAGTTCAAACAAGGTTGCAATGGATACCCTTATGAATATTTCCAGGATAAACTACTGGACATAGAACACCTATATTTAAAAAATAGTGTATTTTGAATTTTTATAAATCTGCAAAGCTTTCCTTGCAATTCAACTATCATCTTGTTTCATTCTAAGTGTTACAACTCCCAGGGCAGGGAATCTTCACTCCAGCATTGTGATCTTCCCTTGGGAAAGTAGCAAGTCTCCTTTGTGAACAGCTGTCTCCCCAGTGTTGCCACATATTAAGACCCCATCTGGAATGATCTCATTCTGGAGACTTCACAACCTCAAAGTCCCTTGTTGAATGTAAGCACTGACAACTTGGATCGTGAACATTAGCTATTTGGAATGATTCAACAATCATTTTAAAACCCTCTTTTGTACCAAAATCTGAAAAAGGAAAGGTTGAAAAAGGCACAGAGGAAGACCAGGAAGGCCTGTATTTTAATCATGTGTGGAAGTCAAAAGATCTCGGGCTTTATCTTGACTTCACAACTAACTACCAAGTCACTGAAGGTCTCTGGATCTCTTTGTCCTTGTGTGTGAAGTGAAGACCTTGGACCAAATTATTTCTCAAGACCTTTCCTCCTTTGAGATTCTGAAGACTTCAGTTCAGTTCAGTTGCTCAGTCGTGTCCAACTCTTTGCGACCCCATGAATTGCAGCATGCCAGGCCTCCCTGTTCATCACCAACTCCCGGAGTTCACTCAGACTCACGTCCATCGAGTCAGTGATGCCGTCCAGCCATCTCCTCCTCTGGTGTCCCCTTCTCTTCCTGTCCCCAATCCCTCCCAGCATCAGGGTCTGTTCCAATGAGTCAACTCTTCGCATGAGGTGGCCAAAGTATTGGAGTTTCAGCTTCAGCATCAGTCCTTCCAATGAACACAATCTTGATTCCAGCTTGTGTTTCTTCTAGTCTGGAAAAGGTCAGTTTTCATTCCAATCCCAAAGAAAGGCAATGCCACAGAATGTTCAAACTACCACACAATTGCACTCATCTCACATGCTAGTAAAGTAATGCTCAAAATTCTCCAAGCCAGGCTTCAGCAATACGTGAACTGTGAACTTCCAGTTGTTCAAGCTGGTTTTAGAAAAGGCAGAGGAACCAGAGATCAAATTGCCAACATCCACTGGATGATCGAAAAAGCAAGAGAGTTCCAGAAAACATCTATTTCTGCTTTATTGACTATGCCAAAACCTTTGACTGTGTGGATCACAATAAACGGTGAAAAATTCTGAAAGAGATGGGAATACCAGAAACCTGACCTGCCTCTTGAGAAACCTATTTGCAGGTCAGGAAGCAACAGTTAGAACTGGACATGGAACAACAGGCTGGTTCCAAATATGAAAAGGAGTACATCAAGGCTGTATATTGTCACCCTGCTTATTTAACTTCTATGCAGAGTACATCATGAGAAACGCTGGGCTGGAAGAAGCACAAGCTGGAATCAAGATTGCTGGGAGAAATATCAATAACCTCAGACATGCAGATGACACCACCCTTATGGCAGAAAGTGAAGAGGAACTCAAAAGCCTCTTGATGAAAGTGAAAGTGGAGAGTGAAAAAGCTGGCTTAAAGCTCAGCATTCAGAAAATGAAGATTATGGCATCTGGTCCCATCACTTCATGGGAAATAGATGGGGAAACAGTGGAAAGTGTCAGACTTTATTTTGGGGGGTTCCAAAATCACTGCAGATCGTGACTGCAGCCATGAAATTAAAAGACGCTTACTCCTTGGAAGGAAAGTTATGACCAACCTAGATAGCATATTCAAAAGCAGAGACATTACTTTGCCAATAAAGGTCCGTCTAGTCA
>NW_011494935.1:3688406-3705372 GCF_000754665.1 Bison bison bison | reverse complement strand
AAGCAGAGACATTACTTTGCCAATAAAGGTCCGTCTAGTCAAGGGTATGGTTTTTCCTGTGGTCATGTATGGATGTGAGAGTTGGACTGTGAAAAAGGCTGAGCGCTGAAGAAGTGAGCTTTTGAACTGTGGTGTTGGAAAAGACTCCTGAGAGTCCCTTGGACTGCAAGGAGATCCAACCAGTCCATTCTGCAGGAGATCAGCCCTGGGATTTCTTTGGAAGGAATGATGCTAAAGCTGAAACTCCAGTACTTTGGCCACCTCATGCGAAGAGTTGACTCATTGGAAAAGACTCTGCTGCTGGGAGGGATTGGGGGCAGGAGGAGAAGGGGACGCCAGAGGATGAGATGGCTGGATGGCATCACTGACTCGATGGACGTGAGCCTGAGTGAACTCCGGGAGTTGATGATGGACAGGGAGGCCTGGCATGCTGCAATTCATGGAGTCTCAAAGAGTCGGACACGACTGAGCGACTGAACTGAAATGATGATGATTTCAAATAGCGCCTTGATGTCACTAAACTCAAACTTGGGAAAAGAGGCAAAGAATTGGCTGCTGGCTCCAGAAAACCACCAGCAATGGATTCAAAGCAAGCATTTCCTTCAGCAAGCATGTCCTAAATTGAGAGGATTTCATGAAAGGGGAGAGATTTGAACCAGGGATTAAGGGAAATTGAATTAGGACACTTTTCGTGATAACTGACAGAAACAATCCAAACTAGCTCAAGCGGGGTGAGAGAGAACATAGAATGTGAATGCTTTAGCACAAGTCTCTGAACAAAAGGCTCTAATAACGTGGTCACAGGCTTGCAGCAGGCCCTCTCTAAGTGGCAGGCTCCCTGCCGGTGGCGGTCCAGGGCTCTGTACTTAGCGTTAACAGTTCAGAAGAGTGCCCTCCCATGGAGAGCCCATGGAAAGCCTGGCTGGCTTGGCTTAGATGGCTGGCTGGTTCACATCCAGCCCCTGGCTCTTAACTGGACACAGAAGGAAAGGTCCACACACGTGGGCAGGCAGGGCACTGTTCCTCTACCACTCAAACACATGAGAGTCATCCAGTACAAATGCCCCAAAGGCCAGAGGGATGCTGGGTAGATAGGAGAATGCATTTCTATTAGAAATATGGGTAAGGCTTTGTGGAGGGGCAGAAGAGCAGGTAATAATTAGAGGGAACTGCGTAAGTGGAGGTGCAGAAACATACAAGGGTAAAGGTGCATTTGGGAGCCAGCAAGAAGACCACCTGACCAAAGCGGAGGGGGCGGGGAGCAGGAGGGGAGGCAGCAGTTTTCAAAGAAAGGTGACATTGCCCCTCTTGGGACGTTTGGCAATGTGTGGAGTTATTTTTGGTTGTCACAACTAGGGTTAGAGGCCTGAGTACTATCACCTAGAGAGTAGAGGCCAGCGGTAACATCCAACAGGGCACAGGACAGTCCCCACAGTGGAGACTCATCCAGCCCTAGACGTCACTAAGGCCAAGACTGAGGAACACTGTCACATGGGAAGAGCAGGAGAAATGTCTGGGAGGATGACAAATCACAGAGGGCTTTCAGTTACTGAGGCACAAAAAGGCTAAGGATTGAGGCATTCTCCTATGGCTGTTACACAGGGAGCAACAGGAAGATGTTGAGAAAGGCTCACATGGCTCTTACATACTCTTCCTGCTGCTTGACACCTCTCCGGCACCTCCTCTGCCCTTGGCACAGCTGGCTCTTTTTCATTCCTGTGCGGCTCACCTTAAATGTTACCTACGTGAACAATCTTCCCTGACCTCCCAATCAAAATAAGTTCTCTTGCAGACTCCACACCATCATTTTCTCCCACAGTTCCCTCTTCTTTTCCTTCATAACTCTTACCATGATTTTGAATTCTGTGTTTATTTGAGTGCTGGTAGAGCATCTGTCTTTGCATAAGCAGAGACCTTGTGTATCCGTTCACAACTGTGACCCTCAACATCAGAGTGCCTTGTGCACTGTAGTTGTTTGACACAATCAATTCAATTGATTAGTTCATTTGAAGATTGATTATAGGATGAAAGAGGGCTGAGGGTAGGAGGGGGAATTGAAAGAGGAAAGAATTGCAGTCCTCTGGATTTCTTCCCTGCTTGTTCCACTGTGCACTCGTGTCCCTTCTCTGACTTTTCTGGCACCTGTACTTCACAGCATAACATATTAATTAGGGTTCAAGTGAAGAGATAAAACCCTTCTAGCTATTTTAAGAAAACGTGGAATTAATAAAATCAAGTGAGTTCAGAATCAGCACAGAGCGAGTTCTGCCTGGGCTTCCAGGAATGATTCCCAGAACACCAACCATAGTACTAGACCCCCAAACCCCCCTGCCCCACACACATCCAATCTGGAAGCTAGAGTTCAGGGTGACTGGCCCAGTCTCTGGCTATAGGAACACACCATCCTAGGTATAATCTTGAGACCAGGAGCTACCGTCAGAACGCCAGAGCCATGCTGTACCTTTTGGGCTAATCCCAGCAAAATGGATTTCCCCCAGGCTGTTGCCTCCTCTCCAAACTCAATCAGTTTTTCTTCCTACTCAGTTTTGAATTCAGGTCTTGCACAAGCACACAGGACTAGCTAAACCTAAATCTCAAACAGGAACCCAGCAGCAAGGAGCCTAGCAAACGGGTTTTTAGTTTTCCAGCCATGGTATCATCAAGTCAATGGACATGAGTTTGAGCAAACTCAGAGAGATAACGAAGGACAGGGAAGCCTGGCATGCTGCAGTCCTTAGGGGTAGCTAAGAGTCAGACACAACTGAGTGACTGAACAACAACAATCTCTGCAGTATGAAATGGCACACTCATGAGAGGCGTGGACAGATGTGGAAAAGCAAATTTACCCTGTCAGGTACATGGCTGCCCCTATCAGACTGTAATCCCTCTCTGGTCATCCGTATCTTAATGTACTCATCCCCTCTCATTCAACGGTGAGGATGTTCTCCAGACATGAATGAAACTGTGAAATGAACTGAACTGAATCAAAGGGGGAAAGCCTTCTCATTTTTTATAGCACATTGCACTACTCCTCTGACATACTGTATTTTGTATCTTAGAGTAATTTGTACTCACATTCATTTCCCTGTAGACCAGAAGTTCATCTCTCTGTCTCCACATTCATAACAGGTAATACATGTTTGTGGACTGAATAAAAAACATAAACAAGTTAGTGAGAAGAAGTCTTGAGCCCCCATGTAGCTAGAAGTAGCTCCCAGAATAGCCATGTCATGAATATTTTAGATTTCCTGCTCTGTGAAACCATCACCACTGCAGAGACCCACAGGACAAGGGCCCCAGGAATCTCCTCGGCTTCAGGGGACCTGGGTTCCAAGGTACCTCCAAAAGTTGGGAAAACATCCACTCACATTAACGCAGCCAGTAAACACTTATTAGATGCCCGGTGCTAAGAGTGGCACCACTGCCTTTCCCTATACTGTTCATTAACCATTTTCTTGCCAACAAGGGCATGCCAGTGATCTCAACCTGAGTTACACTGGAGACCCGTGGGGGGTGAGATTCTTACCCTACCCTAGGAGACAGGCTTTCCTGAGCCTTTTAGATTCTGAATGGCCTCCAGGCATCCTTAGCCAGGTTCCCTCACCTTGTCTATTCCTGACATGTCTGGGAACAGACCAAGGTCCCGTTTCCTGTGAACTGAAACACTAACTCCACTTCACATGTTATCTTTCAGTCAATTTAGCGGTCTCACCCTCTCAAGTCCCCTACACCTAGACAAGTCCCCGCCATCCCTCAGGCTCAACTGAACGCTGCTTCCCTAGATCTTCCCCTGACCTCCCAGATTCATATTCAGTATCTCCCTCTTCTGTAATACATTTCACTTGAAACCACCTGAATCATCCCCACTAGATTCCATGTTCCAGAAGGCCAGGCACCAAGTCTATTTGGTTTACCTCTAGATCCCCAGGTGGCTCAGTGGTAAAGAATCTGCCTGCAATGCAGAAGACACAGGAGACATGGGTTTAATCCCTGAGTCAGCAAGATCCCCTGGAGGAGGAAACGGCTACCCACTCCAGTATTCTTGCCTGGACAACCCCATGGACAGAGGAGCCTGGCAGGTTACAGTCCGTAGGGTCACAAAGAGTCAGATACAACTGAGTACGGATGCGTCTAGATCCCCAGCACCTAGATGGGGGCTGACACATACAAGATGTTTACTAAATGTTTGCGGAGCCCACTAACTTTCATCCTCAAATAATATTTACTTAATATTAATTCTCTACATAGCTCGATGGCTTACCAAACCTCTCTGTGAGTGAGTATCACAACTCCAAGGGGAAAGACAGGGCAAGTAATATAATTATTATTCTCCCTACTTTTCAGAAAGTGAAATATCACCTGGGGTAACTGACGAGTCTACAGTGGTGGAACCAGCATGAGAATTTGAATACATATCTGCATTCAAATAAACCCTGGGTCATATACCATCTGTTCATCAGATGCTCTGGCAGCCAAGTGAAATACTGGTAGCTAATGAAAGAGAGCAGGGGAAGGAATAGGGAGAAGTAAAAGCCAGGCCTCTAATCACTTTTTTTTCCTCTGGTGTCTGCTTGCTACCTAAACATGGTCACCCTGCCCATCTAGGGGCTGGAGTCCTCCAGCAGGGGCATGTCTCTCAAGGACCTGAGGCTAAGCCAGATAGTTAGTGAGGCCAGTGAAGCCTCATCCTCTGGGGAGGAGGGAGATGAGGGTGGGGTCACAGGGGCCCCCAACCATTATTATGTATGTGCGCACAGTCACATCTGGACAAAACCCACACCAAGGTACATTTACATATAAACACTGCACAAACAGGTGCCACACAGTATCATACACATACACATTGATAAGCACTTATTGCCTACTCATACACACATTTAAACGTGCACCCAACATAGAAATCCAAACACTAGTGTGTACATACCGCAACTGAAGTACACTTCTGTTGCACACCAAGCTGCAAGCTTGGATATATGCATGTGTATGTGCAGACATAGCCCTAATGTATATTTGGACACATGCTCTTATGCACACACACACATACAGCTAAACACATACACGTAATTCATAATCTCTTTCAACCACCCTTACATTCAGTACACATAGAAAGGTACTCTTTTATAAGCTGTCACGTCCACAGTACTCCTAGATTCACAGCGAGATGCATGCTCACACACAGGCCTCATTAGACATGTGCCACATACCCACACCCTTGCAAACGCCTGGATAAGGATCACTCTTCTGCACAGAAATCTTCAAATGCACTGACAAGTTCTACGCACAGAACGATCCATCGACACAATCAAGTTGTCACAGGAGCTGAAAGGTTTTTCCAACCAAAGCCCAAGAGCGCGCGGCCGCTCTGAGGGCCGGCCCACGTGACCGGGTGGAACAGTCTCCCGCCCATGACGGGATGGGAAAAGTATGCCTGGGGCGGGCGCCGGCTGAGCTGCAGCAGCAGGAGGCGGGACGGCCCAGAGCTTCGTGGCTGCAGACGCCCCTGGACGTGGCCGGCGGCGGTGAGGGGAAGTGTCCACACGCGGTCCGCCCAGCCCGCACCTCCGCCGCCCTCCGGCAGGGACATTAAGTGCGGGCAGGGATGGGGAGAATACGCAGTGACTGCGGGGATAGGAAGTACGAGGGAGGGAACCGCCAACAGCCCCTTTTCGCAGGCCGGGCAACCCCCGGATTCCTGGCTCTCGTCCTCTGCCTTATAAATTACAACATGAATTGACATTTACTGAGCGCTTACAGAGCCTGTGGCAGGATCTGTGCTCAGTGGTTTTCTTGATAGTAATGGTAATAGCTCGACCGTTTGTGGAGGGCTTATTTTATGCCAGGCCCTGCCAGCATCATTTCCATGACAACACGTTATGCCCACCTGCAGAAGGGGCACCGGGTTCAGAGACAATAACGACTTGCTCAAGTTACACAGCTAGTCGTTGGTGGTAAAAGGATTTGAACCCTGGTAAGTCTGAACCCAATACCTGAGCTAACGATCATAGTTACCTATCAAGTGCATTATTTCATTGATTCTTGACATTGCATTAATTAAATATATCATACAGATGGGCAAGCTGAGATATGCAACCAGCAAGCTGAGATATGCACTCAGTTCTTCAGTACGCTCTTCACTCTCCCTCCCCACTGCCTCTCTCCAAGCCTTGTCTTATGTACTTTGTTCTTATTTCTCCATTCCCACTGCCACTGCCCCTTTCTGGGACTGCTCCTCTCAACTAAACAGCGGCACTGCCCCCCTGCAGCCTCGCAGCTCAGGTCAGTCCTTTGCACAACCTCAGTGCAATTCTCCTCTCCCTTTGACTGAAAAACTCCCCTGTGTGGAATCCTTCAAGGGTCCCCTCCTTAGACTTGCCATCTCCCAGGGACCCCACTGAACCAGCAGCAACTGTCCTATGTCTGTCAACCCAAAGCTGATGCTCAGCTAGCATTGTTCAAAATCCTCTCTGTTCCTCCATTCTGCCCTCCCACCTACACAGCTCTCCTCTGATTCATTCTGTTGTCTGGTAATCATATCCATTACGTCCACTTTCAACTGCCCCTCTGCAACCCCTCCACACTTCTCACACCCTCCCTACTGCCCTTCATGCTAATACATCCAGTGCAACACACGCTTCCTTTCTCGCCAGATGTCTGACTTCTCCACATTCCCTAGCAAGGACACAACCTTGCCTATCTTCCAATCCTCAAGCCTTAGGGTTACCTTTTGTTTTAAATGACACAAAACTAACAACATTTATCTTAAGAAATTCACACAGTATATAAAGGTGAAAACTGAAAAGTAAAAACCCACATACTCTTTCCCAATTCTGGGAGGTAAGCCCTTTAACAAGATGTGTGTCCTTGCAGAAATTTCATTATATATATAAAATCTGTCTATATATACATACATATAGATATACATCTCTATTTATCTCTTGTTTAACTCAAAGAAAAGGCATATTTGACATCCCCTGCTGCAACTTGCTTTTTCATCTTTCTGTATCTGCATATACTTTGTTCCTGTGTATAGTGTGGCATTACACAAATGAATTTTCTTTCACAAGTCTGGGGCATCTTGAAAGCCACTCGCCTCCATCAGATATTCAGCGAATTCCCCCAGGAAGTTACTTCTTTCTCTGCACATCCCTCCATTCTTCCCTGTCTTGCTGTTCCTCCTCTCATCTTCACCTGCAGACTGGACATAGATGACTGGACCTTCTCTGCCACAGTCCCAGGCTCTGATGCTTTCTACTCCCAAATGCTCATTATGGGCAGCACAGTCCCTGTGTTACTCATAGCTTCCCCCACTTTCCCCCAGGTCAAAGGCCTGCCAAGTTGGCACTGCCTCCGTGAGATAAACTGCTGCATAAGTCAGATTTCTGTTAATCAAGTTCTAATCTAGGTTTCACTTGTGAAGGGAATCCTATGCCAAATATTTTTTCAAGAAAATAATCTTCCTTTGGACTTGTGCATTGCTGTAACTGGCTTATACCACACACACACACACACACACACACACACACACACACACACACACACAGCTGTCCAGTTAGTTAAGGCTTGGGTTCTGTCCCAGCTTTGACCTGGGAAAAATGAGTTCACTTTTCTGAGCTCTGTATTCTTTCCTGCCTATGGGAATGACAGAACCAGCCTCTTAGAAGTTTGGGGGAAATGAAAGGAGAAAATGAACACGAGAGCTTTGAAATAGAAACACACAACTTATATGGAGAACACATATGGAGAATACCCTCTTCCTCTAGATCAGGGGTTGCAAACTCATATGCCAACAGGGACCATGCATGATACGTAAGTGAACAGGATGCATAGCATTTAGGAGTGGTGAGGACTGGACACTGAAGAACGTAGGTCCTTGGTATTAGTTTGCTAGGGCTGTCTTAGCAAAGTAACACAACTGGATGGCTTAAACAACAAAAATGTATTTTCTCACAGTTCTGGAAACTAGAAGTCTATGATTAAGGTGATCGCAGATTTGATTTCTTCCAAGGCCTCTCTCCTTGGCTTGCAGATGCCTACCTTTTGACTGTGACCTCGCATGGTCATCCCTTGGTCTGGGTGTTGTGTCCTAACCTCCTTTTATTATAAAGATATTAGTCATATTGGATTAGGACTCATCGATATGACTTTGACATTAATTACCTCTTTAAAGATCCTGTCTCTAAGTACAGTCCCACTCTGGGATTCCAGGGGTTAAGACTTCAACACATGAATTTTGGAGAAACACAGTTCAGCCATAATACCTTGTCCAAGAGGCAGTCAGTTGGTGCCCTGCCAGAATGTTGCCAGGTCCTTCAGATCCTGAAAAACAGCTGGAAATCTTTTTTTGTTTCAAACTAGTTTATTTAGGCGTTCCATTTTCGGTCCTCAATAGATTTTGTGTATTTCTCATATACTTCTTCACTCATTAGTTCATCTATTTCTGAAGGGTTATGGAGTGTCATCTTGATCAGCCAACCATCTTCATAACAAGTTTTGTTAACAAGTCCTGGATTTGCTGCTAGAGCTTCATTAATTTCAGTTACTTCTCCTGATAGAAGAGAAAAGAGTTCCCTAACAGCTTTCACAATTTCTAAAGCACCAAATTCCTGGTTTTTTCAGTTCTGTCCCCAATTCAGGCAGACTACAATAAACTCCCAAAACTTCCTGTGCAAAACTGCTGATTGCCACTGATCCAACACCATTTTTCTGTTGTTACCCATTCATGTTTTTCTATGAATTTCCACACTGTCTTCAGAGCGGGGTCCCCAGGACCATGGTCGGCAGGGCACGTTGGGTGCAGAGATGGTGCTCAGGCAACGGACCACAGCCTGAACACTCCGCACCGGCTGCTCACAGCGCCACGTTTGCAGGGCTGCCTGGAAATCTTTTTTTTAACTGAAATACAACTGACTTAGGATATTAGTTTCAAATGTCTAACACAGTGATTCAATATTTTTACCACTACAAAATAATCACAATAAGTCTAGTTATCATGTTACTATAAAGTTTATTACAATGTTATTGACTATGTTCCCTAGGCTGCACGTTACATTTCTGTGACTTATTTATTGTGTAACTGGAATTTTTTATCTCTTACTCTCCTTCACCTATTTCAGCCATGTCTCCTCTGCCTCCCCCCAGCAAACATGTTTGTTCTCTGTGTCTATGACTCTGTTTCTGTTTTGTTATGTTTTTCTTTTCTTTTTTAGATTCCACGTGTAAGTGAAAATCATATGGTATTTGATTTTCTTCCCTGGCTTATTTCTTGTGAAATAAAATCCCCTGTGTTCATTCTAGGTCTATCTATGTTGTCACAAATGTCAAGATTTCATTCTTTTTCATGGCTGGTAATATTCTATATCTTCTTTATCCATTTATCTATCAATGGACACTTAGGTTGCTTTCATATTTTGGCTATTGTGAATAGTGCTACAGTGAACCTAAGGGTACACATATCTTTTCAAATTGGTGCTTTTGTTCTCTTCAGATAAATACCTAGAAGTACAATTTCTGGATCATATGGAAGTTCCACTTTTAATTTTATTAGGAACCTCCTTACTGTTATCCACAGTGGCCGCACCAATTTACATTCCTGTCAACAAGGTACAAGGGTTCCCTTTTCTCCCCTTTCTGTCCAACATTTACATGTTGTCTTTTTGATAACTGCCATTCTGGCAACTGTGAGATGATACTGTGGTTTAGATGTGCATTTCTTTGATGATTAGTGATATTGAGCATCATCATGTGTCTATTGGCCATCTTTAGAAAAATGTCCATTCAGGTCCTCTGTTCATTTTTCATCAGGTTTGTTTTGGTTTGTGTGTTTGTTTTGCTGCTGAGTTGTACGAGTTCTTTGTATACTGTGGATATTAACCCTTTATCAGATATATTGTTTGCAAATATTTTCTCTTGTTCAGTTGGTTGTCTTTTCACTTTGTTGATAGTTTCCTTTGCTATGCAGAAGCTTTTTAATTTGATGTAGTACCATTTGTTTATTTTTACTTTTGTTGCCTGTGGCTGAAGAGACATACTAAAAAAATTATTGCTCAGAGTGATGTCAAAAAGCATACTACCTATGTTTTCTTCTAGGAGTCTTATGACTGCAAGTCCCACATTTAAGTCTTTAATCAATTTTGAGCTTATTTTTGTATATAGTATGTGAGAGTGGTTCAGTTTCTCAACATCAAGTTTGAAGAGGCCGTCTTTGTCTCATTATATGTTCTTGCCTCCTTGGTCATAGATTAATTGACCATACAAGTATGGGTTTATTTCTGGGCTCTTTATTCTGTTCCATTAATCTAAGTGTCTATTTTTGTGCCAGAGCCACACTGCAGCTTTGTAGTATTGTTTGCAATCAGGGAGCATGATACCTTCAGCTTTGTTCTCCTTTTTCAAGATTGTTTTGGCTATTTGGGGTCTTTTGTGTTTCCATGCAAATATTAGAATCATTTGTTCTAATTCTGTGAAAAATGCCATTAGTATTTTGATAGAGATTGCACTGAACCTGTAGATTACCTTGGGTAGTATAGTCATCTTAACAATATTAATTATTTCATCCATGAGCACTATATATCTTTCCATCTGTTTCTGTCATCTTTAATTTCTTTCAGCAAAGTCTTATAGTTTTCTAAGTACAAGCCTTTTACCTCCTTGGTTAGATATGTTCTGTATTTTACTTTGAAATCTTGATTTTAACATAAAATCTCCCAAATTTTATATTGGCAACAATTTCAAATTGTTTATTTAAAAATAAATAAATGAATGAATGAAAGCACAGTGCAGTCTGTGGTTTGCATAAGGCCATTGATAAGCCAGTTGGTCACCTCTTGTCTAGATTATAACTTCATCAGTGGCAGGACCATCTTCCATAGCTCTCAGCCGGAAGTCCTTGCACATTGCAATCTCAACAAAAAGCTGATCATTGAATGACTAAATTGCAATTTTAGATCCTTGTTTAAAGTAGGGTACACCCATAGAAATTCTGCACCTTTGCATTCATGCCATGCCATAAAACCCCCTCAACTGTTACAACTGCCTTCAATGCTGTTTATCCCAAAGCTCACAACTGTTCAACTCCTCACAAGGTCACTGTTCTCACCATTTTACAGATGAGGAAACAGCAGACCCAGGTCTGCTCGTTTATCCTTCTCCCATTCTCTCTCTCATTGTCTTCAAATTTTATCATTATATCAGAATAATACTATTATTAATATTACTGAGGGCTTATTGTGAGCTATTCACTGAATGATCCTATTTAATATTCACAATTACTCTATAATGAGGTATGAGCAATCAAATTATTCATGGAGACATTCCTAAAGTCCTCAAATAATTCAAACTGATGTAACTCAATACTCACCTGCTGAAGGATGACAGGTATTTCTGCTTACCCATTAGAATTTCTGCTCACCTATTAGAATATCCTTGCAAGGTTCTTGACAAATTTTCACATATAAAGTAAAACAATAAATATTTTTATACCATGCTTTTTTTCAAATTTACTAATTCAAATAAGACCATACACATAGCTTTTTCTATTTCACAGACAAGAAAACTGAGAGCTTAAATAACGTAACAGAGGTCAAACAGCTAGAAAATGACTGTTAACCACTTCTTAACCACCAGTTCAGCCATGTGCTCTCAAAGGCTAGCATTGTGTCACACCTTTAAAGTTACCCTGAATGCCCATCATGGCCTGACTGGAAGTGAGTTCCTGGAAAACAGCAAGCCCAAGGAAGTCAAGGAAAACAGGTTTTTCTCCCGAACCCCTCAGAGTACAGACTTTGTTCCTCTCCCTTAGTTCCTGAATCCTCAAACATAGTCCCTTCCATACTGTTCCAAGGGATCAACTAGTTCCCAAATTGCCTTCCCCTGCCTCTGTGTGGTCCTGGATGCTCCTCAAGGGAGCCTAGATCAAAGAGAAAGGAGGAGCAAGGCTTGTTTCTCGCCTGGTCGCATAGGTATGCCAGTGGGACCCTCAGTATAACCAGACCATGTGCCCTATAAGGGAAGCACCCACATCTTTTCATCTTCAGATCCCCAATGTCTAGGCTCCAACGCAATAAGAATAAGCCACACCATTAGGCATCCTTTCCAAGAAACAGTACCAAGTATCTGCATACATGATAGCCCATTTAGTCCTCCTGTCAGTTAATGAGATCAACACTCTGACTGATTCCCCTATTTCTGTTCCGTGGAGCCTGAACCTGCCAGATGGATCAGGGGTAGGGGGCCAAGCCAGACACCCCCGTTCTTCCCTCTTGATGGAATGGCAGGAGTGAAGGCCAAGCCTCCATAGGACTCTCCTTTGGTAGCAAGAAACAGAAAAACAAACTATCTCACCTGAAAATGGATAATTTTTAGGAGAATACAGAGGCTCCAGGTGAAATGCCACAGGACTCGTGGAGGAGGTGAGGGTAATTTTTGGTTGATTCAGTTTCTGTTGGTGACAATTTTAAACAAGGTCTGAATTTTTGTATCATGTTTCAACTCCATCATCAAAAAAAAAAAAAAAATCCATCACCTTGTTTGCTTTTCAGAAGGACAGAATAGGCAATGCTTTTATATCTCTTCCCCTATCCCAGGCCTTACTCTAGGAAAGTTAAATCCTTATAAAAACCTTCTAAGGTAGGTACCATTATTATCATCCCCATTTTGGAGTGGGGAGGAGGATGAGGGAGGGAGCATAAGTAACCTGCAGAAGGACCCACAGCTAGTGGCCAGTGCTGCAAGTGTGAAATACACACTGGGCCTCAAAGACTTAGTGGTAATTAAAGAATGTAAAATGCCTCAACAACTTTTACACTGACTACATGTTGAAATGATGGTATTTGAGATATATGGGGCTAAATACCATGAAAATTAATTTCATCTTCTTTTTATCTTTCTCACCTGGCGGTGAAACCAATTAAAAAGACACATGTGACTCATCTCCTCCTCCTATTGGGCAGCCCTTTGGAAGGCCACTTGGAGGGCAGAACTCAGTAGAAGCTGAACACTTTCGGGCCTTCTCGCCCGTCCTCACACCCTATACATCAGCTGCCTGCTTCTTTCCCTACGGTCTTTGGTCTCCAGGGCAGAGAAAGCCGTGGGTAGCACTGAAACCAGACGGCTTTGGCTTCAGCCGCCTCAGAGTCTGACTCCAACAGCTGAGGTCCCATGTGAAGCAGCCTCGGGCCCAGAGAGCGGGCTGCACGCCCACCACATGTCACGTGCATTGGTGTGTAAGAGATTGGCTCTATCTGTCAGAGACTAGAACTTGGTGGCATACTGCAGTGCCCGCCAGGCTGACTTTCGGTGTGCAGTCAGAGTTCCAGCTGAGGCAAATCTCGCGATATCTGGCTCCTAAGCCTCGTTAGGTCACGCTTTGTGGCTGGATCCTTTTTATTCTCTGCTGCTGCTGCTGCTGCTGCTGCTAAGTCGCTTTAGTTGTGTACGACTCTGTGCTAGACTGAGCCAAAAACGGGCAGAGGGTGGGAGGAAAAAGCCGCAGATCAGATATTTTCGGAGGTCTCCTGGCAAGTGGGCCCCATGACTTTTAATCCTTTGTGTTTAGACTCGGTGCTGCGGTGTTTCCACATGGGCATCCGTCTCCAGATACGAGGAAAAAGAGACCTCGTTCCGTGAGCCCTGTGGGAGGATCGGCAGCCAGCTCCTCTCTCTTCCCATCGGGCCTCTCTTCAGCTTCTCAGAGAAGCTGTTTCCAATTTGCTTCTTGGAATTCAGGGAGGGCATGGGATGTTTTTCATCATGGAATTTTCACTCCCATCAAAGCGAATTTTCAGCGAGCAAGCCCCACCCCATTCCCACCACCAGCCCTCTTCTTTCAACTGCAAACACAGTGAGAATTGCCTGGCCGGGTCAGAGTCAGGTGTCCTCCCCTGAAGCTTCCCGGGGCTTCTGCTGGGAGGTCAGGATGGTGCTGCTGTTAGTTCCGCTGCAGTTGGTGGCAGTTACTGTTTTAAACAAGGCTCTAACTTTTGTATCATGATTTGCTTTCAACTTTGGTTATCTTATTAAATTCTCAGAAGAACCTTGTAAGGCAGCCAGGGTGAGGGTTGTGATGTCCATCTTACAGGTGAGGAAGTGGAGGCCCAACTAAGAGGAAATGACTTTCCCAAAGCCACATGGCCAGTGAGTTACAAAACTAGGACGGGCACCCACCTCTTCTGAATCCAAGACCAGTGGTCTCCTTGGGTTTCCCTCAGAGGCCAAGTGTGGCTTTGTCATCCTTTTGCTCCTGTTGCTCTTTTATTACATACGAGTGACTATTTCATTCAAGGCTGTTGAACAGCTGAGCTGAGCTCTGGGCACTGGTGACATAACAGAGAGCAAGATAGGCAGGGCCTCTATATTCCTGGACCTTCCACTCGAGGGGGAAGACAGAGCAGAAAGTTAATGAGCCAAGAAACAAAAAATACATAATCACAACTTGAGCCAAGTGCTTTGGAAGGAAGAGCAGGGTGGTCTGAGCAAACAGGCAGGGGTGGGCCTCTCTGAAGAGGCGTGAGCCCTGAGACGCGAAGCATGAGGCAGGCAGCTATCTGAAGGCTTCCAAGGGAAGGCAGTTAGGCAGAGTTCAGAGTTCTCTTCAGCTGGTGAACTTTTTACTGTGTCACATTTGGGGCTAGACGCTTTGAATACATTAGCTATTATTCTTGCGCAAACTCCATGAGTTGAATATAGTGTTATTCCCTTTGGATAGTTGAGGAAACTAAGTGACTGCTTCCTATAGCCACTAGCACTGAGTGAAACACCACCACCACCTGTCAGTGTGACCTGGTATCTAACAGGTCAAATTTATTTGAGCACAATTTATATCTTCCAGTCTCCAAGGAAGATTGTGTGAAACTCAGACTCAGCAGCCTCAAGGCCCGGACAAGTGTCTCTGGAGTTTGCACTGGCAGCCACATTCAGGTAGAGGCAGTGAGAGACCCACGTCCCCGCTGCTGGCCCTTCTCAGGTCACTACGTGAATAGAGGGCCCTTGGGAATGAAGCAGGGGTTGTGTCCTGAGGACCATGAACACGAGCAGGGAGGAGGTCCTGACGGTGGACCTCAGGCCGAGGCCCTTTAGCTCCTACTGTTTTCCTAGAACACATGGCTTTATGATTCATTAACTACTTAACTGAGAGATGAGGAACCCAGGGACTGAGCAAATTAAAACCAGACTGAAGAACTTCATCCAAGTTCAGCACCTCATGATTCCATTTTAGGGGCTGAACCAACTAATATTGTTTTCCCTTCGGCAGGAAAATTACCATGCAGGCTTCCCTGTTCAACTCACACTACCAAGGACAATTTAGGAACTAAGAGAGTTTTTTTTTTTAAAGATGAGGAAGGGGACTTCCCTGGTGGTCCAGTGGCTAACGCTCCACACTCCAAATGCAGAGGCCCTGGATTCAATCCCTGGTCAGGGAACTAGATCCCGCATGCTGCAACTAAGACCCAATGTGGCCAAATAAATAAGCAAATAAAAGATAAGGAAGGACCAATACTTTTTTTTCTTATCAGTTGAACAGATATTTATGGAGGATCTGCCATGTGTAAAATATTCTGCAAGCCTTCTCCCCAGAGGAGGGGTGGAGCCCTGTGCTCTATGAGGTGAAAAAGAAGGTGGTGGAACAGAGCTTGCAGACCAAGGGGTGGGTTAGAGCTTGGCCTGAAGGGGAGGGGAGTGTAGGAAGAGAGGGGACTAGCCTGGGTTAGGATGGAAGCAGGGGGCCATTTCCTTTAGGTCTGCATCAGGGGTTCCAATATTTGCTCTTTGCAGCCACTGGAGTGAGACTGTCTAGAAAGTGATGTGGCTGAGCTACATTTGTAAATGATCCCTCTGGCTTGGGCAGGCAAATGGCCATCAGGGGAGCAAGAGACCTGGGCAGAGGCGCTTGCCAGCTGTAAGCCAGGAATGAGCTGATGGTGTTTGGGGGAGGTGCTTTGTGCACCCTCATCTCTTGGTTCAGCCCCTGGGAACATCCCATTGACATTCCAAAGGGGCATCCCAATGGTGGGATGTCAGGGCTCAGAAGACTGCTCCTAATCACCTTGGCTAAGCCATGTACGGGCCTCTCAGAAGACAGGAGTTTCCCGCAAATGTCGATCTCAAATATACTGAGGGAGAAAAAGCATCACTTTTACGTGTTCCAAATCACGTATTTTATATATGTGTGTATGTTTGGCATGTGTGTCTGTGTTTGAAATGATATAATAAAAAGATATCAAAGAAATTTCTCTATTGCTGTGCGTGGCTTTGGCCTGTGCTTGCTATGATTTGGGATATTTAGGAAGAAAAATCCAAGAAATGCTGACTTAATGGAAAGCATTTGGGCATTAGGGTCAGCCAAACCCAAATTCAAATATAACTTCTGCCACGAACTAGTTGTATAAACACGAGCAAATTCGCCTCTCTGAGTTCAGTTTCCTCTTCTATATATCAGAGAGGGAGAAAAAAGAAATAGCAGAGAAGGAAACAAGGTGTAGTACATTACACATCGTCTCCAGAGCCCGTCAGACTTGGGTTCAAATATTCTCCCCAGAACTCAAATTGTGTGATTTGGGGTAAATCATTTCATTTCTCAGAGCCTCTGTTTCTTCTGATGAAAAGTGAGACAGTAAGCTTACTGCTTTGTAGGGCTTATTGTAAACTTCAAATAAAATAATCCCAGTAAAGAGCTTTGCACAGTGCCAGGAACTTGTTAGGTGTCCAGTTAAGTCAGTTTGCCTATGTCTCAGTTTCCCTCTCTGTAACCAATCAGGTTGGATTGGATGGTCCCTTGGGGCTCTCCTCAAGTTTGTAATTCTAAATTTTTAAAATATATTTATGTTTAATTTGAGGATAACTGCTTTACAATGTTGTGTTAGTTTCTGCCATACATCAACATGAATCAGCCATAGGTACACATATGTCCCCTCCCTCTTGAACCTCCCTCCCACCTCCCACCCCATCCCTCCCCTCTAGGTTGTCACAGAGC
>NW_011494935.1:3687227-3688306 GCF_000754665.1 Bison bison bison | reverse complement strand
CCCCTCTAGCTTGTCACAGAGCACTGGGTTGAGCTCCCTGTGTCATATAGTAAATTCCCGCTGGCTATATATTTTTAAAAATAGGGAACACTTCATAGATTTGCATGTCATCCTTGTGCAAGGGCCATGCTAATCTTCTCCCTATAGTTCCAATTTTAGTATATTTGCTGCCAAAGCGAGCACCTATATTTATTTTAAAAACTCAGCAAGAGTTCACTTGTCTGGATGCCTGGGTACTTGTCCATTCTCCAGGCACTTACCCCTAGTTTTTTCACCACTGTGGTGTGGAGAGTAGGCTGGGAGCAGGGCTGTGTAGAGCTGGTTGTTTTGGAGGTGCCCCAGAGGAAAGGAACCTCTCCTCTCCTTCCCTCTGGGTTTGGAGTCAGAACCTAGTCTCCCCGCCTCTATTTCCAAAACAGTTGCTGGCTGGAGCTGCAGGAACCTTCAGGCTCCAGCTCAGAGAAATCCCTTCCTCCCTTCGAGTTCCAGAGCCCCACGCCTCCACCCAGCCCCTGGGGCCTGCCCTGGGCCAGCTTCACTGAGCCAGATCCCCTGCTGTCCACAGAGGCTGGAGAGCGCAGACCTTGCTCCCTCTTGCCAGGCTTGTGTGTCCAGAGTAGAGATGAGAAGCAAGAGGGGAGCCAACCCAAAGCACAGGGTTCCCCTTTCACCTTTCTCTCTCTCCTCTTGCCTTCTCTCTTTCCTGCCTGTCTTGCAGACTCTCATCTGCCTGGAAGACTTGCTCCCACCTGCTTCCTTCCTTCTTTCCTCCTTCCCTCGTCCAAAATATTTGCAGGTTGTAACTTTCCAAATTATTTCAAATCTGCTTTGAGAAGTGGGTTTCTCTTCTGGGGTCCCAGATGTGTCCCAGCTCACAAGTAACACTAAGACCAGTTTTGCAAGACTCTTGTCAAGCAGACAAGGGAAAGAGATGGAGATTCCTGGAGCCTGGGGAATCTAGGACAAAGTTTTCCAAAAGTACATCAAACATGTAAGCTTCCACCCCGTTTCCTAAGTCTGCCTCCCATCTCTACCAGTAACTACACAGCCCATGTTGAGCACAGGAGACACCAGAAGAC
>NW_011494935.1:3684964-3687127 GCF_000754665.1 Bison bison bison | reverse complement strand
AGCAGCTTAATTAAACTGCCCCTTAATTTTGGCCTCCCTCTGCTCTTTTACAGGGATTTCCCTATAGCTCAGATGGTAAGGAATCTGCCTGCAATGCAGGAGACCCAGGTTTAATCCGTGGGTCAGGGAGATGCCCTGGAAAAGGAAATGGCAACCCACTCCAGTATTCTTAGGTACTATAAAGCTCCTCTATAGAGTTTCCCAGGTGGCGCTAGTGGTAAAGAACCCGCCTAGCAATCCAGGAGACATAAGAGTTTGATCCCCAGGGTCGGAAGATCCCTTGGAGGATGGCATGGCAACCCACTCGAGTATTCTTGCCTGAAGACTCCCATGGACAGAGGAACCTGAAGGACTCCAGTCCATAGGATCGAAGAGTCAGACACAACTGAAGTAACTTAGCACGCATGCCCCTTTATAATTTAGCCAGTGAAGGTGTTGCAGAAACCAGCACTCGAGAAACCAAGCACCACACTTGGAAAGTTGGAGAACTCAGGTTTATCATGCTGGAGGGTCCAGAGGAGTTAACACTCCAAGCTCTGAGCCCTGAACAAAGGGGTTACAGAGGTTTTTAATACATGGACAGGCGTGATTAAGCAGGTTTTCGGGTTTGCAGGGGTTAGGGCGACGGCAAAGAGCAGGACAAGGGTGAGTGAGATAAGCTCCAGTTCCTAGTATTGTGAGTCCCCACTTTCTGAGACCTACATGATCTAGACTTTGCAAGGAGCAAGTTGAGTTACAGAGGCAGAAGGAGAAGGAGGTAAAATTTTAACTTTTCCTCTTCAAAGGTGCTCCCCCTGGCAGTCTACTCCTAGGTAATCTGCTCTTCAATCATCATTCAAAAGTGAGGCTTCCTCCTGTCCCGCAGTGGAGCTGTGATGCTGGCTGGGACACCTTAGCTCACCTCTTTCCGGATTGAAGGAAGGAGCAGAAGAAGCACTAATTGGACAGATGGTTCCTGTTTCATGGCTGAGACAGGGCTAAGCTCCCCTGGACCCGGCAGACACGGATGATGTCTCTTTCTTGGGTGTACCTTCTTGGGCGTTCCCAAGTTAAGCCCTCTGACTGTAACAACTGTGAAGCAGTCCGTCACACTTTCATTTTGCAGGCAAGTCCAGGCTTCTTATTTTTAGATAACCCTGCATGATTATCCCTGCTGGGCCTCTCACTTCCTGTCCTGGTCCCTCTGGCCCAGGCTGGCTCCTACTGCAGAATGTCTGGTACCTTCTGTGTACCAAGGAGGGTGAGAAGGCAGTCTGCTCCCTCCCTGTGCCCCAGAGAGCTCTCTTCCTCCTTCCATTTGGCAGGCAGCTACTCTCCCAGCGGCCAACTTGGCATGCAGTCCTCAGATGCATGTCCACAGCTCTCCCCCTCCCAGACTCAAGAGTGGCACTTTAAAAAATATATATTTACTTATTTGGTTGTTCCAGGTCTTTGTTGTGGCTTTCGAGATCTTTAGTTGCAGTATGTGAACTCTTAGCTGCAGCATGTGGGATCTAGTTCCCTGACCAGGGATCCAACCTGGGCCCTCTGCATTGGGAGAACAGTATCTTAGCCACTAGACCACCAGGGAATTCCCAAAGCTTGCCTTTTAAAATCCAAGAGTGCCCAGAGTCATGGAATGAGCTCTCAAAACTGTTCCTTTGGATTTCCCTGTGGTTCAGTGGTTAAGAATCTGCTTGTCAATGCAGGGGTCACGGGTTTGATCCCTGGCTCAGGAATATCCCTCATGCCATGGGGCAGCTAAGCTCCTGCACCACAGCTACTGAGCATGAACTCTAGAGCCACAACTCCTGAACCTGCTCCGCAACAAGAGAAGCCATCACAATGAGAAGCCTGTGAATTGCAATTAGAGTAGTCCAGGCTCGCTGTGACTACAGTAAGCCTGTGCATAGCAATGAAGACCCAGTGCAGCCAAAAATAAGTAAATAAATAAAAAGAAAGAAAAAGAACTTTAAAAACAAAACAACAAAAAAGGCTCCTCCTTTGTCAGTTCTTCACTTTGGCCTGACCCCCCGATTGAGCATACAATATGTCCTCGCATATGTCCTGGTGCCCAGATGAAAATATGGATTTTTAACACTCTTTCTATCACCTACTAAGTCTTTCTTTGCATCGTCTCCAAATGACTAGATCCCCAGAGCTAACTTGTGCCCTTGTTGAGTC
>NW_011494935.1:3682903-3684864 GCF_000754665.1 Bison bison bison | reverse complement strand
GGAAGTCCTCCAATCCCTTATGTTTCAGGGCATAGAAACTGAGGCCCAGAGAGGGAAAAGGGCTTACCTAAATTTACAAAGCCAGCTACCACTTCAGAGCCCATCCTAGAGGCAGAAAGTCTTGCTTAGAATATTCTCCCTCCTAGGGACAATATTTCATTCCTAGGAGAGAAGCTATTCATTGCAAAGTGACTGAGTCAGTTTGTCGCGAGATCTTGAACAAGTGGCTTATTTCTGCTCTGGGCCTTTGCTTTGGCATCTTCCCGGACAGGGGCTGGGGTAGATAATCTCTGGTCATGTAACACTCTGGTCTCTGGTATGATCATGTCGCCACTGTCCCAGCCTTAAGAACATGGCGTGAAATTAAGACTTATTGAGACTTGCAAAATGTCCCCCAAAATTACATCCCACACTTCTTATCCAGGAAGCTACTGTAGGAGAGTGAAAAAAATAAAATAAAAGGAAGGCATGGATTTGTAAAGTGAAGTGAAGTCACTTAGTGGTGTCCAACTCTTTGCAACCCCATGGACTGTAGCCTATCAGGCTCCTCAATGCATGGGATTCTCCAGGAGGAATACTGGAGTGGGTTGGCATTTCCTTCTCCAGGAGATCTTCCCAACCCAGGGATTGAACCCAGGTCTCCCACATTGTAGGCAGACACTTTACCGTCTGAGCCACCAGGGAAGTCCAAAGCAGAAGATAAAACACAGGAGACAAACAGAATCACCATGATGGTTATAAAGGAAAATCCTGGGCTGTAAAGTGTGTACACAAGTTGGAACGGGAGGAGGGAGGGCTCTGGGACTTACGTCTTCAGGAAAATAAATGGGAGAGGTAAATTATCTGATATATTTGATAATGTACAAATCAGTGATGTAGAAAACTAAGCAAATAAAATTATTAATATCTCCAGTAAGAAAAGTGTATATAACAAAGGAAGTATAATTATAGTATGGTGCTTAGCTTAGCAGTAAATAATAGTTATAATACTTAAAGGAGTGAATTTTGGTTTAGTCAAAAACTATGTTTAAACAGCATAAGGGAGAAAACAGGGTGATGCAAGAGGGCTGAATCCTTGTCTTGAGTGATGCAAGAGGGCTGAATCCTCATCTGTCATAATAGGAATTCAAAAGGCAATGTCTGAAATTGACGGGACCTGCCTGGTGGTTCAGTGACTGGGACTCTGAGCTTTCACTGCAAGGGGCACAGGTTCAATCCCTGGTGAGGGAACTAGAATCCTGCATGCTGTATAGCACAGTACAAAAAAAAAAAGAAAGAAAACAAACATCTTTAAAACAGATAAAAATAAGCTACGTAAGCATATTATCTTTTAATGTCACTTCCAGAAGAAATAGCCAAAAGAGTTTGGGGGAGGGGAGGGGGTTGATGTGGAGGATGGGTAGTGCTGAAGATCACACACGGTTTTTCATTATAAGCTTTATGTTATTACTTGACTTTATAACAATGTGAGTATATCATTTTTATTATTCTTTAAATGAAAACAAAAACAGTGTAGCCTGGAGCAAAGCACATGAGCTCTGGATCTTCATGGCCTCATTCAAATCCCAGCCTTGCCACAATAATTGCCTGCCTTAGTCACCCTGTGAACTTCTCTGAGCTCCCTTTCCTCCTCATATCTATTTGGTTAGGATGCTATGAGATTAAGTAATGTGTGGAAAGCTCCTGGCCCAGGCCTGGTACACAGGGAGCCCTCAGCAGAAGAGCTGTGCCCATCGTCTGCCAGTGCTGCTCAGGCTTGCGGCACCAACACTCAGAACTGATGCCTCACTTCTCACCTGCTAATGTGCTGCCCCGAATCCTCTAGCATAGTTACAAATCACCACCAGCAGTCTGAAGTATCTCTGCCCTTGTAACTTTCCATTCAGGCCACGTATTTGAATGAAACCATGGATCGAGTCTCTCCATCCACAGCTTGTCCCCATCAGTGGTCACTGGGCTCA
>NW_011494935.1:3680913-3682803 GCF_000754665.1 Bison bison bison | reverse complement strand
ATATGTCCTCGCATATGTCCTGGTGCCCAGATGAAAATATGGATTTTTAACACTCTTTCTATCACCTACTAAGTCTTTCTTTGCATCGTCTCCAAATGACTAGATCCCCAGAGCTAACTTGTGCCCTTGAGTCCCTTTCCTTACATCGAGCCACAGGCCTTCCTTGCACCCCAGCAGATGCTCTATCCCAGGGTGTCTGGCACCATAGTTCCAAATTGCACAAAATTTCATAAGAATGAGTGTGCACTGCCACAGATGACAGTGTTCTTCATTGAAAAGGGATATTAGGAAGGGGTATGGAGACATGAAAGATATACTGTCAGCAAACTGAAATCTTTTTTCTTTACTTAATTAGGATTACAGAAATTGAAAAGATAATAACTTTGTTACTACATGTTATTTAAGGCAAGTTAGGTTCTAAAGTGTCTGGTTCTAAATCATCTCTCCCTGGCCAGGGACGCTTCTTCTCTGAGGTCCAGAGAAGGAAAGTGACTGGTGCAAAGTCACCAGGTTGGTGAGCACAGAGCTGAAACTAGAGCAGCTCCCCGAGTTCCAGCACCATCTCCACTCCTCTTCCCGGCAGGGGAGGCCTGGTCGTCTCTCCTCTTCATGTGTTCCCAGGGTTAAAGATTTGGAGGGGCCAGGAGGAGGGGCAGAGTCAGCCTGGGTCCAGAGCAAACACAGAGGTCTGGACAGGCTCCCAGGCCCCAGGCAATGCAGGATGCGAAGGGAGACTGAGGGCCCAGGAGGGAAATGTGAGCCTTGACGGTGAGACCTGAGCAGTGTTTCAACTTTACTGCCAGCCCTATGGCTGCAGGAAGCCCTCTCATGCTTGAAGGCTCTGATGAAGTGGTCGAAGTTTATGTGGGAACAGAGAAGCCAGCAAGGCTTCGCATCTGTTAAGAGAGGGCAGAGTGGAGTCTCAGAGTCTCAGTCAGCATCAGAGGTGAAAGGACCTTAGAAATCATCTAGTCTGTATGTGTGCTAAGTTGCTTCAGTTGTGTCCAACTCTTGTGACCCCCACCATGGACTGTAGCCTGTCAGACTCCTTGGTCCAAGGGATTCTCCAGGAAAGAATACTGGAGTGGGTTGCCGTGCCTTCCTCCAGAGAATTGTCCTGACCAGGGATCAAACCCGTGTTTCTGGTGTCTCCTGCCTTGGCAGGTGGGTTATTTACCACTAGCGCCACCTGGGAAGCCCAAGTTGCAGTCAAATGGGTCCCTGGACCATCACCTTCAGCATGCCTCAAAGTACCTCAAATCCTCCAGCCCCAACACAGACCTACTGAACCATAAACTCTGGGGGTTGGGCCCAGAAATCTGGGCTTAGACAAGCCCTCCAGTTGAATCTGATGCACACTCAACCCCTTATTTTTAGTAGATTTTTTAAAATGTTTTATTTTTATTTTTGGCTGTGCTGAGTCTTCATTGCTGAGTGTGGACTTTCTCTAGTTGCGCCTTTTGAAGTGTGTCCCTATGAGAAAAGACCCTGGGACCAAGGACAATTTTATTTCAGAGAGATGCACTGAGTTCTGGGTCTTCCTCAGTGATTAAAGCATGAAGGCCTAAAGATAGATGGTGTTTGCCGAGTCACACAGGAAGAGGAAGGGCCGGTCCCCCAGGGTGTCTGGGAAGGTCACCTCCTTGGTACACAGGCTTCGCATTTTCTGGCTTATCATGTTTTCGAACATGGGATCTAGGGTGTGCTGGCTTCAGTAGCTATGGCACGTGGGCTCAGTAGTTTCTGCTCGAAAGCTCTAGAGCCCAGTCTCAGTAGCTGTGGCCCACGGGCTTAGTTACCCTATGGCATGTAGAGTCTTCCTAGACCAAGGATTGAACCCACATCCCCTGCTTTGGCAGGCAGATTCTTAACCACTGGACCACCAGGGAA
>NW_011494935.1:3642946-3680811 GCF_000754665.1 Bison bison bison | reverse complement strand
CCCCCCCGCCACTCCAGAGCATGAGCATGTGAGGAGGAGTGCCTCCCCAATCCAGGGCCCCTCCAAAGTGTATTCTGAGTCCATGACTCAGCTCATCGAGAGACATCCGGGTGTGGGAACACTGTCCGGCTACTTGCGTGTGATGTGAGAGAGAGGGAGGAGCAGAAGTATAACCATGTCTCTCCCAGGTGCCCTCTCCTTCTCTGGATGGCTGACCTCCAGTTAGCTCCATGGCCAGACTCACCTACTCACAGCTCTCTTGCCTCCCACAGGTGGCCACCATGATCCCC
The DNA here is from genome assembly GCF_000754665.1 of Bison bison bison. Lineage (NCBI taxonomy): Eukaryota > Metazoa > Chordata > Mammalia > Artiodactyla > Bovidae > Bison > Bison bison. Next base: position 3,680,521 of record NW_011494935.1, on the reverse strand, counting down.
TGGGTGCTCCTGGCCTGTGCCCTTCCTTGTGCAGCCGACCCACTGCTGGCTGCCTTTGCCCGTAGAGACTTCCAGAAGGGCTCCCCTCAACTCATCTGCAGCATGCCTGGCCCCCAGGGTCCACCCGGCCCCCCAGGAGCCCCAGGGCCCTCAGGAATGGTGGGAAGAATGGGCTTTCCAGGCAGAGATGGCCAGGATGGCCAGGACGGGGACCGAGGGGAAACCGGAGAGGAAGGTAAGAAGCCCAGTCCCTGTCCCTCCTGTTCCCACCCGTTGATAACATCTGACTCAAAAGGGGTTTGCAAAGTTATGAAAACTAATATATATGAATCTTATTTCCTTATAAACCAAACTAATGTCTCCTTGAAAAACAGAGTAGGAATTATCTGGCAGTCCAGTGTTTAGGACTTTCCACTTCAGGGGGCACGAGTTCAATCCCTGGTTGGGGAACTAAGATCCCATACATGGCACAGCGTGGCCAAAAAATTTTTTTTAATTAAAAAAAAAAAAGTGTATTCTCTGGAAAGGAACAGTGAGGCTCAAATTTCCTGTCCCTGCCCCTGCTGCACTGTTGATTTGCTCAGTGACTTTAAGCAAGTCTCCTGAAATAGTACTCAGAACTCGCTAGGTTGCAAGAAACAGAAACCCAATTTAAATAAATAAATAAATAAAAGTTTAAAAAGAAACCCAACTTATAGCCCCAAATGGAATTTATTGGCTCATACAACTAGAAAGTCCAAGAGCCAAGCTTCAGGAATAGCTGCATCCAGGAGCTCAAATATTGTCAAGGCTTTGCTTCTCTGTATATTAGCTTGGTTCTCACAAAGGTTGGAATTTATGAAATGCCCACTTGATCCATAGAGCAGTTCTCAGGATGACTGATTCTTCTTGATCACATATTCATTCTGAACCAATCACTTTGACCATAGAGGTGAGGTACCACCATTCGCCAGGACTGGGTCAAATGCCCACCCCTGGGTGTGAGTGTGCCTTGTGTGTGTGGCGAAGGCAGTTGATCACTGTGATTGACAGCCTCACTAGGACCACATTAAGCAGTGAACAGCAGTTTTCCAAAGGAAGGGGTGCCAGGCAGACAACAGACCCACTGGAGACTGCCCACTCCACCGCAGCGTCCTCCTGTCATCCCACAAAGGTTAGCACTGTCAGCCGGTTAATGCATGTCTTTCCTGGTCCCTTTCTGTGTATTTACATATATGTATACTAATACCAAACGTTGCCAAGTACTTAGCATAAGCAATCTGAACATCTGAAAACTAGATGTTCAGTGAGAAAATGCTGTTTGGGAATTTATTTCCCAATTACTTAAAATAGGAAAAATTTAAATGCATTACACATTAACCCAAAACTCTAAATCACACACACACAAAAAGGCCTGCATATATACATATGAGAAGCAAAGCACCTTGTTAGGATGTAAAATATCTGCAGCATTACTTGCTGATCACCCAGTTCATAGGGTGGTTAACGGACCCTTGCTTTGTGAGCAGTGATGCTAAGACACTGCTTACACCTAGCAACCTCCAGCCGCAGGCTCCTTAATTGACATCCAGCATGTTTCCCTGATGGCTCAGCGGGTAAGAATACACTGGCAATGCAGGAGACACAGGAGACCCAGATTCAACCCCTGGATTGGGAAGATCCCCTGAGGAGGGTCTGGGAACTCACTCTAGTATTCTTGCCTAGAGAAGCCCCATGGACAGAGGAGCCTGGCAGGCTATAGTGCAAAGGGTCGCAAAGAGTCAGACATGACTAAGCATGAACATGCTTTCCAAAACATCTGCCCACCCCCCAGCTCTGCCAGCCTGCCAACAGTTTCAATTAACCATTGTGTTTGGATATGACTCCAGTTACCCGTACGTTTTGTTTAAAATGTAAAATGTTGTATTGAGTTTGGGGGACATAAATACAAGTGTTTTTATATAATCATCAGCCAAAAATACTGTGTTGAGAGAAATGCACATTATTAGAATATGGGAATTAAAAACCCAGAGGTGTTCTGCAGGCAACATTACCATGGAAATGTTCTGCAGGATACACCAAGTGTATACATCTAGCGAATGGTTACTAGGTGCCAGGCACTCAAATGTGCAAATTGGCATTGTGGTTTCCTTTGAATAAAAAAGAGTTTCTGCCACCTTCTTTTTCCACTTAACAGTATATTTTAGAGAAGTTTTCATATGGTATGTGTAAATCTGTGTCATTTTTTTAAAAACTCTGTAAAAAATTATACAGATAATTGCATATAAGGGATGGACCATAATTTTTCTCATCTCCCTTTGGATAAGCATTTAATTGTTCCTAGTTTTTGTTATTGTAAGCAATACTGCTGTAAAAACCCGTGCCCCCATGGGCAGGGATCTCAGGCACTGGTCAAGGATTTCACTAAGGTCAATGCTTTGAAGTCAAGAGGCTTCTTACAATTCTTGTCTCAACCCATTATTAGCACAGCCTGGGGAAGGGCTGACCTGGCAGACGAACCAGACTCTTCCTTCAAAGGCAGGACAAGGGAAGGGCATGAATTGTGACAAGTTATCTTTGCCCCAGTCCACATGATTCTGGAAGGCACATGTTACCATTCCCACTTTCCAGATAAGATGGGAGAAATGCCCCTGGTAATGTCATGATTTGCATCCATTTCTGTGTGACTGCACAGACTGTGTTCTTTCCTTTACCCAAAGCCTTGTGTTCTAAGGATGGAAAGCCAGAGCGAGCCCTCTGCCTAGTTCTCTGCGGTCCCCTCCATGACACCAGCTGTTCTGTCTTCCAGGTTCACCTGGCCGGACAGGTAACCGGGGGAAGCCAGGCCCGAAGGGCAAAGCTGGGGCCATCGGGCGGGCCGGCCCACGTGGCCCCAAAGGTGTCAGCGGTGCCCCGGGCAAGCACGGCACACCTGGCAAGAAGGGGCCCAAGGGCAAGAAGGGGGAGCCAGGCCTCCCGGGGCCCTGCAGCTGCGGCAGCAGCCACGCCAAGTCGGCCTTCTCCGTGGCAGTGACCAAGAGCTATCCGCGGGAGCGGCTGCCCATCAAATTCGACAAGATACTAATGAACGAGGGCGGACACTACAACGCTTCCAGTGGCAAGTTCGTCTGTGGCGTGCCGGGCATCTACTACTTCACCTACGACATCACGCTGGCCAACAAGCACCTGGCCATCGGCCTGGTACACAACGGCCAGTATCGCATCCGGACCTTCGACGCCAACACGGGCAACCACGACGTGGCCTCGGGCTCCACCATCCTGGCGCTCAGGCAGGGGGACGAGGTCTGGCTGCAGATCTTCTACTCTGAGCAGAATGGGCTCTTTTACGACCCATACTGGACTGACAGCCTCTTCACGGGCTTCCTCATCTATGCCGACCAGGACAACCCCAGTGAGGTGTAGACGGGACAGTGCTGGGTCTCCCAGCTGCTCCTGGACTTGGGCTTCCAGCACAAGACCCCTAAACTGTTGGGAGCTGGAAGTCAGGAGCATCTAACCTCAGGCCAACCTCCTCCACCCGTTTTTCCTCCATCATTAAATCCAAGCTTTTTAATTCATTCTTCCATCTATCCATTTGCTAATTTTCTTAATAGGCACGATGTGAAAGGCACTGCGCTACACTCCAGAAGGTACCTCAGTGAACAAGACAGAGCAAGGTTCTCTCCTCATGGGGCTTACATTCTAACGGGAGAAACAATTTACAAACAAAACAACAAATAGTGTAATTATTGTACCAGGATGGGAAGGCACGTGCCGCGGTGGAGAGTCATAGAACAGGAGACAGGGAAGTGGGTGAAATTATTTTTTTAAAGATATTGTCTTTTGGGGTTTATTTACATAAAACCTGGGCTTCCCTGGTGGCTCAGGCAGTAAAGAATCTGCCTGCAATGCAGGGGACCCGGGTTTGATCCCTAGGTCGGGAAGATCCCCTGGAGGAGAGTATGGCAACCCCCTCCAGTATTCTTGCCTGGAGAATCCCATGGACAGAGGAGCCTGGCAGGCTACAGTCCATGGGGTCACAAAGAGTTGGACATGACTGAAGCGACTTAGCATGCACATAAAGTCTACAAATCTTAAATGGACAGCTCAGTGAATTTTCATGTATTTGCACACCTTGTCACCTTTGTGTAGAACAAGTACAGAATATCACCAGCTCCCCAACTCCTCAAGGCAATCTGAAGTCCCCTCCACATCAGTACATAAAGAGGTTAATTTTAAAGCTGGGCCCCGAAACTCGAGCTATAGCAAGACAAAAGGGGAGAGGGTTGTACTGGCAGAAGGAGCAGCCCCGCTGCAGGAAAGAGCTTGGCCTATCCGAGGAACCAGCTGAAGGCCAGAGGGATGAGTAAGTGAGAAAGGAGACAAGGACAAGAGATGCAAAGCCAGAAATTTATTCAGAACCTCACAGGCCACGGCAAAGAGTTCATTCTGCAGTCAGATAGGGATGACCTTGAGTCGGTTCCAGGCATGACTCAAGTCAACTTCATACTTAAGTGCTTCTTTATCAGTTACAAATCGGCCCCAGGCCCACTTCTCCCTCAGTGGGGTACATAGGGTACGCCAGCCTGCCTGAGAACCACCGGGCAGACGTGAGGAGCCTATAGACGAATCTTGCCCCCGGACCAGGGGTTTCCAGCGTGCAGGGATCTGAGAGGCTGGTGCTGAGAAGGCCCCCTTCCCTCCCAGGTTGGTTACTGGAGAGGATTTTCTGATGGAGCCACAGTGCTAGCAGATTGTGCTGACTGACTTCTGGCTGGAAAAGTGGGACCAGGGGGACCCTCGGGGACAGGAAACACTGCCTGGAGTAGTCCTGGAAGGAGTGGACCCATCCATAAACAAAATGGAGTTTGCTTAAAATAATTCCATTCTTTTTGATGTATAAAATCTATGGGGCGGGGAGGGTTTGGGGCCCAAGTAGATTAGTATGTGGTTGGGACCCTCCCCAGCTCCCTGTAAAAAAGAGCCAGCTTCTGAGCTCAAGAAGCATCTTTGTCTACAAACAATTCTTTTGTCTCTTTCTTTCTTTTACTCTTTTTAAAAGAGCATCTTTAGCCACTTCCTCTCCCTTCCTCTAGGGTTGCAGATATTTGAAGGCAGGTGACAATCCTGTGAAGCCTGGGTAATAAATCCAGCCTGATAAAGGTGGGCAGGGCCCCGAAGGTCCGTGGTTGCCACTTCTGGGCCTGACCTAAGCCCATGTCCCATTAACAGCCTGCCAGGAAACCCCCAGAAAGGGTGGTAGGGATGATGGGGATCACTCAGCACTCTTTGTGGGGGTGAGGCAGAGGCATACAGAGGCCTTGTAGGACCAAAGGGCCAGGGTCTCGTCTTCCTTGGATGTGGCCCAGGGCTGCTGGAAAGGGTGAGATAGAATTGCTGGGTTTGTGGCAGGTGGACAGAAGCAGGTGACACGGCTGAGGGGTCTCTGATAGCAAGGATGAGGGCTGATGTACCCCTAACACTTCTGAGGGTGCCTGCCTCCTAGGTGCCATGAGGACTTGGAGTCCTCCAGCAGGTGATGCAGGATGCAAGCCCAGTTGAGGAAGGTGTTCCAAGAAGGCGGCCTTCCCAGACATCCTGGGGCACCAGGCCCTCCTCCGAGTCTGGCTGCCTCCTGTGGGACTCGGCAAACAGCGCCTGTCTTTAGGCCCTTATGCTTTAGGCACTGAGGAAGACCCAGAACTCAGTGCAGTTCAGTTCAGTTACTCAGCCGTGTCCGACTCTTTGCCACCCCATGAATCGCAGCACACCAGACCTCCCTGTCCATCACCAACTCCCAGAGCCTACTCAAACTCATGTCCATTGAGTTGGTGATGCCATCCAGCCATCTCATCCTCTGTCGTCCCCTTCTCCTCCCGCCTTCAATCCTTCCCAGCATCAGGGGCTTTTCCAATGAGTCAGTTCTTCACATTAGGTGGCCAAAGTATTGGAGTTTCAGCTTCAGCATCAGTCCTTCCAATGAATATTCAGGACTGATTTCCTTTAGGATTGACTGATTGGATCTCCTTACTGTCCAAGGGACTCTCCAGAGTCTTCTCCAATACCACAGTTCAAAAGCATCAATTCTTCAGTGCTCAGCTTTCTTTATAGTCCAACTCTCACATCCATACATGACTACTGGAAAAAACATATTTTTGACTAGGTGGACCTTTGTTGGCAAAGTAATGTCTCTGCTTTTTAATATGCTGTCTATGTTGGTCATAACTTTTCTTCCAAGGAGCAAGCGTCTTTTAATTTCATGCCTGCAGTCACCATCTGCAGTGATTTTGGAGCCAAAAAAATAAAGTCTGTCACCGTTTCCAGTGTTTCCCCATCTATTTGCCATAAAGTGACAGGACCAGATGCGAAGATCTCAGTTTTCTGAATGTTGAGTTTTAAGCCTACTTTTTCACTCTCCTCTTTTACTTTCATCAAGAGGCTCTTTAGTTCTTCTTCACTTTCTGCCATAAGGGTGGTGTCATCTGTATATATGAGGTTACTGATATTTCTCCTGGCAATCTTGATTCCAGCTTGTGCTTCATCCAGTCCAGCATTTCGCATGATGTACTCCGCATATAAGTTAAATAAGCAGGGTGACATTATACAGCCTTGACGTACTCCTTTCCCGATTTGGAACCAGTCTGTTGTTCCATGTCCAGTTCTAACTGTTGCTTCTTCACCTGCATACACATTTCTCAGGAGGCAGGTAAAGTGGTATGGTATTCCCATCTCTTTAAGAATTTTCCACAGTTTGCTGTGATCCACACAGTCAAAGGCTTTGGCATGTCAATAAAGCAGAAGTAGATGTTTTTCTGGAACCCTCTTGCTTTTTCGATGATCCAGCGGATGTTGGCAATTTGATCTCTGGTTCTTCTGCCCTTTCTAAATCCAGTTCAAACATCTGGAAGTTCACGGTTCACTGTTGAAGCCTGGCTTGGAGAATTTTAAGCATTACTTTGCTAGGGTGTGAGATTAGTGCAATTGTGCAGTAGTTTGAACATTCTTTGGCATTGCCTTTCTTTGGGATTGGAATGAAAACTGACCTTTTCCAGTCCTGTGGCCACTGTTGAGTTTTCCAAATTTGCTGACATATTTAGTGCAGCACTTTCACAGCATCATCTTTTAGGATTTGAAATAGCTCAACTGGAATTCCATCACCTCCACTAGCTTTATTTGTAATGATGCTTGGTAAGGCCCACTTGACTTCGTATTCCAGGATGTCTGGCTCTAGTGAGTGATCACACCATCATGATTATCTGGGTCATGAAGAACTCTGCATCTTTGTGGAATAAAATTTCCCTCGGCCCCAGGGTCTTTTCTCATAAGAGACACACTTCAGAAGGCAGCCATTACCAAACAGGAACAAAGCTGATCACTAGTTAAAGTGGTAAGGGCTGATTTTAATCAGTCATGTATCATTGTGGTAGGGAAGAGTCCAGTGTGAACTGGACTCACTTTGGTTTATGCGGCAGTGTTTTAAATGAAAGATGAGGGGGTCGGGGTGGGGCTGGGGGGGAGGAGCTCTGTAGCCTCAGGGAAATGGAAAATTACAGAAGGGGTAGGGGCTGATCCAGGTGAATCTCGGATGTGCCCTTATGCCTGTTAGCAAGCCCATGGTGAAGGACAGGGAAACCTGGTGTCTGCATCCATGGGGTCGCAAAGAGTCAGACACGACTGAGCAACTGAACAAAAAAAAAAAAACAAAAAAACAGGCCTTTATCAAAATGGGACTCCTACCCTCCCACAAAGACTGGGAAATGGGGTGCTATCTTCAGATGCTGGGTGGAACGATCAGTACATTCTTTTGGCTGCCTTGAGTGTTTTCAGGCAGACACTTTAAGTTGGGGGATGGGTCATCCTAAGGATGTGGCCTTGAGCTGTTGAAAGCTTTATTAGTGTTTGTTCAAGTCTTTATGGCTGCAATCCACAGGCCCAGTAAAGAAGAAGGAGCCTGACTAGAGTTTGGGCAAGGAGAATGTCTTTGTCACCATTCACTTCTGGAGAACGCCTGGAGAATCTGCAGCTCTATTACAATGCAGAGAGCCCCAGATCCACACTGCCCTCACAGGCCAGCCCAGCCCAGCCCTCGCCCAACCTCAGGGCACCTCTGACGACAGCGGCTCAGCACATCAGGTACCGGCAGGGTCTTCCAATGCTACCTTCTGAATTAAGACTGTGATCAAGGGGAGGTCAACAAAGCAGTCACTTCAGGCACAGAATTCAAGGGGTGCCTCCCAAAATAGTCAATAGAAATAATATTTTAATGCAACATTTTAATAAATAAAAATTAATACAAAAAAGTTTTGATGAACAAAATATCAAAATGTTAAGTAAAGATGGGGTCTGACAGTGCCAGCATTCGGGCAAGGTAAGGGAGGCCCAGTTATGCAAGCATGCAGACTCCCTGGGCAGCCAGGCCCTAGAGGCGGAAACTCTTCTTCAGTCCCATGGGTGTCATCTTCACTCTTTCCACTAGGGGGCGAGCGTCTACCACACAAACCTCATCAGTCCCGCCGCTTAGAGGCTGGAAGACATCCCTGGCGTCTTCTCTCTGCTGTTTCTAGATTCTGAGCCAAAGGGGAAAAAAAAGGGCGGGGGTGGGAGGTGGGGAGAAAGAGAGATTCTGATCCATGATATTATTCGACTATGACCCTCTGCTGGAGAAAAGAAAAAGAACCCAAGAGCCACACATCTTCCTAGCATTTTCAGTTAAAGGGATTGTGCATGCATGCTGTGCTCAGTCACTCAGTCATGTCTGGCTCTTTGTGACCTTATGGACTGTAGCCCACCAGGCTTCTCCGTGCGTACATTCACAATTACAGAGGCAGCTGGCAGAGTGCAGGAATACAGCAGTTGTCCAGGAAACAAGAAATCTGGGTTCCAGTCCTAGCTCTGTCTTCCCATTCCTTGTGTGGCTTCAGCCAAGTCATTTCACGTCAGATGGCCTCAGTATCACTATCTGTGAAGCAAAGGATGGATCAGATGAGGTCTCAGAATCCATTTAGCACTAAACATTTGTGCTTCAGTCTCCAAGACAGAGCTAAGAAAAGAGCCTGAAATTACTGAAACGTAAATTAAAACAGTGGGATGAATCAAGCCAGCATGCTCTGAAGCACTGAACTTTCACATCTGGCCCTCCGCTTCTTCGGAAGACAATCATCGGTTGCTATTATTAGGTTTCCTGAGCTGGAAGACAAGAAGACTCACTACTAGTGAACATTAGCCACATGCTGGGTGTTACATGTATCGTCTTTTCTCAGTTTCTCAACCCCACTGTGAGCAGTTATCATAACCAGCACTCCCACTTTACAGATGGGGACCGTTGAGTCCTCAAAAGCTTGGGTCAATGCCAAAGGAGATAGATGGGCTCCAGGTTAGACATTTACAACTGGCCTCCTATTTGCATTTCATGGGCCACAAAGAAGTGGGCTTCAGGCTGGATGCTTACAACTCTGAGCACTTCCTACGACAAGCAATTTTACAATCAGCCTCCTGTTTTCCCTCCAAAATGAAAGTAACAACAGAAACAAGGCAAGCAGCCAGTCTTTGTCTCTTGTAAACACCTTACGGTAACAGTCACGACACGGACCACGAGGGACAAAACCCTGTTTGAGTAAAGGATTACGATCTCCGATCCCCCCACCACCACCTTTTTTGGGGACAAAGAAGACACTGCTGCTGCTGCTAAGTCGCTTCAGTCGTGTCCGACTCTGTGTGACCCCATAGACGGCAGCCCACCAGGCTCCTCTGTCCCTGGGATTCTCCAGGCAAGAACACTGGGGTGGGTTGCCATTTCCTTCTCCAATGCATGAAAGGGAAAAGTGAAAGTGAAGTCGCTCAGTCGTGCCCGACTCTTAGCGACCCCATGGACTTCAGCCCACCAGGCTGCTCCGTCCATGGGATTTTCCAGGCAAAAGTACTGGAGTGGGGTGCCATTGCCTTCTCGGAAAGAAGACACTACACATATGTAAATTCTCCTTGTGGCTCAAAAATCAGGGGATAACGCCAGTCCATGAGTCTTGTTCCTCCCAGAAGCTTTCACTTCAAGATCCATCTTGGCTGAGGGGTGCATGCATACTCAGGGGAGTTTCCTAGGGCAGGGCAGGGCAGGTGTAGAAAAAGAAACCAGATAATTGGCTAAAGGTAAATAAAGACCTGGAAGAACTGACCTATATCAATGACTTAACCACACTTTACTGTGCTCCCCCTCACTAGGGGGATACTCACACCCTTTCTCTTTGGGTGTACATCTCTATCTTACTTCTGTCTTAACTAAACAAGTCATTTCTCTGTGTGCTCTCATAGCACACAACAAATTGTTGTTGTGCTATGTGTCTAGTAATAAATTTTATACCTGCATTTATAGTTTTTGCCTCTGTGATAAATGTATTTTTCACTGGGGGCATTTGCCCCTGGATCTTTAGCCTATATCCGTGGTTGGTCTGGTGGCTAGGATTCCTGCTTTTCATCCAGGCTACCCAGGTTTAATTCCTGGGTAGGAAATTAAGATCTCACCTCATGCCTCCACTCACTGCTGCCTCACCAAGATCAAATCCAATAGCTAAGACTGGAACCAAATGGGTGAATCTAGAGTCTGCACTTTGAGCAACATTGGCCATGAACGGGCCCCTTGGTGGGCAACAGGACTTCCCTGCCACACTGTGTGCCCACCCCCACCCCGTGGGAGGGGAACCAGAGAAATCAAGACAGCCCAGGTTTAGAAGCACTCCTGCACAGTACGGGTTGGGCCCCAAATGCTTCCTTCCCACAACACAGGATTCTGTCTAAACTATTAAAGACTACAGACTTCACTTTCAGCAGACACCTCCTGAGGCCTCAGTGTGGCGAGGCCAGGGGGCTTGCCCACGGTCCCTCAGACAGGTGGGGGGTCAGCAGCTCCCAGGGCAGAGCAGGGTGTGGGCACGGCCACGCCTCTTCCAGCTTCCTCAGTGGGGCTTGGGAGTCTGGCCCATTAACCAGGCTCCTCAAGCCAACTCTGGAGTACAGCCACTTTGCCAATCCCTGGGCCAGGCTGAGGGGAAAACGACCAAACAAAAGACTCAGATTCGAGCCTGTAACGGAGGCTGGAACGTGTGTGTCCCTTTTTCGTTATTTTCTCCTTTCCTGGAGTCCCTTCCGCAGCTGTCCTCAGGCCCCGGTGGCCGCTGGCCGTGGCACTCTGAGGTTGAGATGGAAGCTAACCTCCCCTGAGAGGTCCAGCTCCTCAGGCAGCAGCCAAGGGCATGAGGAGGGCAGGTGCTTACTTACTGGCTCCTAAGAATCTCTGCAAAATTCCAGGCCTCTCCCTGCTTCAGAGACAAAAGCCTAAACAGAGTTTCTCAGAAAGCACCCCAAATGGCTCTGGGCAAGTCACTTGAAAAAAAAAAAAAGACATTCATCATCTGCTTTATCATTTTGCCTCAGATTGACCCTGATGAAAAATAAGAAGGAAGGAATCTCCCTGCCGGTCAGTGGTGAGGACTCTGCACTTTCACTGCCATGGGCCTGGGTTCAATCCCTATTCCGGGAACTAAGATTCCACAAGCCACAGAGCACAGACAAAAAAGGAAAAAAAATTTTTTTTTAAAGAAACAAAAAAGAAGAGTTCAGCTTCATCCTTGGAATTTATTTTCACCGACGCCCTTGTAAACTCACAACACACATTCATCTCTATCCCAAGTGATTTTTCAAGCTGAGGCTGACAATTGCCCCAAGTGGCCTCCTGGTGTGAAAAGTTGGTATTCCACATGGGGCTTTCCCGTTCTATAAAACTCATTTAATGTATGAGCTTAATTACATGGAGAACAAGGGCCTCGGAGGTAAAAGGTTAAGGAGGGCATTAAATTCTGAAACACTTCTGAGCAGCCCCTTCACCTGGCACAACTGCACAGACAAATCACACTTAAGCTCCTGAGCACACGGAGGTCTGGAAGAGCCACCTTCTGTAAGGAATGGAGAGGAGAGAAGAGTAGGGGTCCCCAGGGTACCTGCCCACTCCTGTAGGGCAGTCCTGTAGTCCAGGGCACTGACTGCTGTGAGTAGCTGAACTTGAACTGGTGGACTTTATCATGAGACCAATTTTGGCTAGTTCGTTTATTCAACAGATATTTGAACAGCCCTCAACTCAGCACCAAGGAGAAGGCAATGGCACCCCACTCCAGTACTCTTGCCTGGAAAATCCCATGGATGGAGGAGCCTGGTAGGCTGCAGTCCATGGGGTCGCTAAGAGTCGGGCACGACTGAGCGACTTCACTTTCACTTTTCACTTTCATGCATTGGAGAAGGAAATGGCCACCCACTCCAGTGTCCTTGCCTGGAGAATCTCAGGGATGGCGGAGCCTGGTGGGCTGCCATCTATGGGGTCTCACAGAGTCGGACACGACTGCAGCGACTTAGCAGCAGCAGCAGCAACTCAGCACCAAACCCTGAGTTCGGCACTGGGGATGATAAGCAAAATGCAAACATGGTCTCTGTCTTCCTGGATCCTTGAGTCTAGCACAGGCAACAAGCATTGGACAAATGACCAGGGTAGTAAATGTAAACTGTCAGCTGGCAGATGGTGTCCTGAGAATGGCAAGGTAGGAGAACTTTACTGGTTGAGTGATATGAACAAGCTGAAAACTACAGGGTAAATTATTAGAGAAGTAGGGTGTGTGGGTGCTTAGTCACTCAGTGGTGTCCAACTCTTTGTGACCCCATGGACTGCAGCCTGCTAGGCTCCTCTGTCCAGAGGGATTCTCCAGGCAAGAATACTGGAGTGGGTTGCCATGCCCTCCTCCAAGGAATCTTCCCAACCCAGGGATCAAGCCCAGGTCTCCCACATTGTAGGCAGATTCTTTACCAACTGAGCCACCAGGGAAGCCAAGAATACTGAAGTGGGTAGCCTATTCCTTCTCCAGGGGAATTTCCTGAGCCAGGAATCAAACCGGGGTCTCCTGCACTGTAGGTGGATTCTTTACCAGCTGAGCTACCAGGGAAATCCTGAAGCAGGGTGGGGAAGGTATCTGAGGGAAGAAGGGAAGAGAGATCATCATATGCAAAGGCCCTGTGGTGGGACCAGAAGGGCAGGTTGGGGGAATCAAAGTGTGATGACCACCATGATCCCCAGGTCATGATGAGGGGATGGAGGGACACTGCAAAATAATAAGGTGAGGGGGCCGAGCTCAGAGCTTGAAGGCTGTTAGGTCAAATTCAAGACTTCTGCCCTGACTCTGAGAATAAAGGAAAACAACAGAATGATTTTAAGTGGATGAGTCACATAAGCAAACTTGGATTTTGAGAAGATCACTCTTGTAGCCATTGCAATTTAACCTAAAGAGGAGCTTTGCAATGGAATGCTTAACCTTGGAAAAGTAATAACAATAAACACATGAATTGGGTTTTGTTGCATAGGAACCTGGAATGTTAGGTCCATGAATCAAGGGAAATTGGAAGTGGTCAAACAGGAGATGGCAAGAGTGAACCTTGACACTTTAGGAATCAGTGAACTAAAATGGACTGGAACGGGTGAATTTAACTCAGATTACCGTTATATCTACTGCTGTGGGCAAGAATCCCTCAGAAGAAATGGAGTAGCCCTCATAGTCAACAAAAAAGTCCAAAATGCAGTACTTCGATGCAATTTCAAAAATGACAGAATGATCTCTGTTCGTTTCCAAGGCAAACCAATCAATATCACAATAATCCATGTCTATGCCCCAACCAGTAATGCTGAAGAAGCTGAGGTTGAACAGTTTTATGAAGATCTACAAGACCTTCTAGAACTAACACCCTCAAAATATGTCCTTTTCATTATAGGGGACTGGAATGCAAAAGTAGGAAGTCAAGAGATACCTGGAGTAACAGGCAAATTTGGCCTTGGAGTACAAAATGAAGCAGAGCAAAGGCTAACAGAGTTTCGCCAAGAGAACGCACTGGTCATAGCAAACACCCTTTTCCAACAACACAAGAGAAGAGTCTACATGTGGACATCACCAGATGGTCAATACTGAAATCAGATTGATTATATTCTTTGCAGTTGAAAATGAAGAAGCTCTATACATTCAGCAAAAACAAGACCAAGGGCTGACTGTGGCTCAGATCATAAACTCCTTATTGCAAAATTCAGACTTAAATTGAAGAAAGTAAGAAAAACCACTAGACCATTCAAACCACTGGACCTTACAAATTCAAATCCCTTACGATTATACAGTGTAAATGACAAATAGATTCAAGGGATTAGATCTAGTCTATCAAGGGATTAGATCTAGTCTATCAAGACAGACTGCCTGAAGAACCATGGACGGAGGTTTGTGACGTTGTACAGGAGACAGTGATCAAGACCATCCCCAAGAAAAAAAAACGCAAAAAGGCAAAATGGTTGTCTGAGGAGGCCTTACAAATAGCTGAGAAAAGAAGAGAAGCTAAAGGCAAGGGAGAAAAGGACAGATATACCCATTTGAATGCAGAGTTCCAAAGAATAGCAAGGAAAGATAAGAAAGCCTTCCTCAGTGATCAATGCAAAGAAAGAGGAAAACAATAGAATGTGAAAGACTAGAGATCTCTTCAAGAAAATTAGAGATACCAAGGGAACATGTCATGCAAAAATGGGCACAATAAAGGACAGAAATGGTATGGACCTAACAGAAGCAGACGATATTAAGAGATGGCAAGAATACACAGAAGAATTATACAAGAAAGATCTTCATGACCCAGATAACCACGATGTTGTGACCACTCACCTAGAGCCAGACATTCTGGAATTCGAAGTCAAGGGTCCTTCAGATCAGATCAGATCAGTCGCCCAGTCGTGTCTGACTGCGACTCCATGAATTGCAGCACGCCAGGCCTCCCTGTCCATCACCAACTCCCAGAGTTCACTCAGACTCACGTCCATCGAGTCAGTGATACCATCCAGCCATCTCATCCTCTGTCGTCCCCTTTTCCTCTTGCCCCCAATCCCTCCCAGCATCAGAGTCTTTTCCAATGAGTCAACTCTTTGCATGAGGTGGCCAAAGTACTGGAGTTTCAGCTTTAGCATCATCCCTTCCAAAGAAATCTCAGGGCTGATCTCCTTCAGAATGGACTGGCTGGATCTCCTTGCAGTCCAAGGGACTCTCAAGAGTCTTCTCCAACACCACAGTTCAAAAGCATCAATTCTTTGGTGCTCAGCCTTCTTCACAGTCCAACTCTCACATCCATACATGACCACTGGAAAAACCATAGCCTTGACTAGAGGAACCTTTGTTGGCAAAGTAATATCTCTGCTTTTGAATATGCTAACTAGGTTGGTCATAACTTTCCTTCCAAGGAGTAAGCGTCTTTTAATTTCATGGCTGCAGTCACCATCTGCAGTGATTTTGGAGCCCAGAAAAACAAAGTCTGACACTGTTTCCACTGTTTCCCCATCTATTTTCCATGAAGTGATGGGACCGGATGCCATGATCTTCGTTTTCTGAATGTTGAGCTTTAAGCCAACTTTTTCACTCTCCACTTTCACTTTCATCAAGAAGCTTTTAAGTTCCTCTTCACTTTCTGCCATAAGGGTGGTGTCATCTGCATATCTGAGGTTATTGATATTTCTCCCAGCAATCTTGATTCCAGCTTGTGTTTCTTCCAGTCCAGCATTTCTCATGATGTACTCTGCATATAAGTTAAATAAGCAGGGTGACAATATACAGCCTTGACAAACTCCTTTTCCTATTTGGAACCAGTCTGTTGTTCCATGTCCAGTTCTACAAGGGTCCTTAGGAAGCATCATTATGAACAAAGCTAGTGGAGGTGATGGAATTGCAGTTGAGCTATTTCAAATCCTAAAAGATGATACTGTGAAAGTGCTGCACTCAATATGCCAGCAAATTTAGAAAACTCAACAGTGGCCACAGGACTGGAAAAGGTCAGTTTTCATTCCAATCCCAAAGAAAGGCAATGCCAAAGAATGCTCAAACTACTGCACAATTGCACTCATCTCACATGCCAGCAAAGTAATGCTTAAAATTCTCTAAGCCAGGCTTCAACAGTATGTGAACCATGAACTTCCAGATGTTCAAGCTGGATTTAGAAAAGGCAGAGGAACCAGAGATCAAATTGCCAACATCCGTTGGATCATGGAAAAAGCAAGAGAGTTCCAGAAAAACATCTACTTCTGCTTTATTGACATGCCAAAGCCTTTGACTGTGTGGATCACAGCAAACTGTGGAAAATTCTTAAAGAGATGGGAATACGAGACCACCTTACCTGCCTCCTGAGAAATGTGTATGCAGGTGAAGAAGCAACAGTTAGAACTGGACATGGAACAACAGACTGGTTCCAAATCAGGAAAGGAGTACGTCAAGGCTGCATAATGTCACCCTGCTTATTTAACTTATATGCAGAGTACATCACACAAAATGCCGGGCTGGATAAAGCACAAGCTGGAATCAAGATTGCCGGAAGAAATACCAATAACTCAGATACGCAGATGACACCACCCTTATGGCAGAAAGTGAAGAAGAACTAAAAAGCCTCTTGATGAAAGTGAAAGAGGAGAGTGAAAAAATAGGCTTAAAACTCAACATTCAGAAAACTAAGATCATGGCATCTGGTCCAATCACTTCATGGCAAATAGAAGTGAAACAGTGGAAACAGTGGCTGACTTTATTTTTTGGGGCTCCAAAAACACTGCAGATGGTGACTGCAGCCATGAAATTAAAAGACGCTTACTCCTTGGAAGGAAAGCTATGACCAACCTAGTTAGCATATTCAAAAGCAGAGACATTACTTTGCCAACAAAGGTTCATCTAGTCAAGGCTATGGTTTTTCCTGTGGTCATGTATGGATGTGAGAGTTGGACTGTGAAGAAGGCTGAGCGCCAAAGAATTGATGCTTTTGAACTGTGGTGTTGGAGAAGACTCTTGAGAGTCCCTTGTGCTTCAAGGAGATCCAACCAGTCCACCCTAAAGGAAATCACTCCTGAATATTCATTGGAAGGACTGATGCTGAAGCTGAAACTTCAATACTTTGTCCACCTGATGTGAAGAGCTGACTCATTTGAAAAGCCCCTGATGCTGGGAGAGAATGAAGGCAGGAGGAGAAGGGGGCAACAGAGGATGAGATGGATGGATGGCATTGCCGAGTCAATGGACATGAGTTTGAGTAAGCTCTGGGAGTTGGTGATGGACAGGGAAGCCTTGCATGCTGCAGTCCATGGCGTCGCAAAGAATCAGACACGACTGAGTGACTGAACTGAACTGATTGTGTTTTATTAGGAATGAGCCCTCTGTGCCGTGTGTTTATCATGCATGAATATCTTTGGCCTTGAAAACAACATGTAAGGTATTTGTATTACTATGACGCACTTTTCACAGATGAGGGAATCAAGGTTCACAGAGGCTCAGATAGTGGCTTGAGCTCATTCAGTTGGTGAAGTTGCAGAGCTGGAGCTCAAATCAAATTTCATCTGACTTCCGAACCACCGAAAGCTCCTAGGGGCCACAGCCCTGGTCCTCAACCGAGGGTGCACAACGGAATCACCTGAGTGGGGTGTACATATTCAAATCCTCCCCGGAAGAGGTTAGGATGTAATTAGCTTGGAGTGCAGCCAGGACTTTGGGAATTTTTGTGGATAGGTGAGTCTATTGTGAATTCCCTTCCTGCTCAGATTGGCTGTGATTTCACCAGTTCTGCTGTCAGGAGCCTTTCTCCCAAAGTGACTAGGTTTCAGGAACTGACAAATGAAAGCTGAGGGACTTCGGTGACATCACTTTGGCTTTAATGGGTGAGCAGGGAAAGCCAAGTCCTCCAGGCTGCATCTCTAAGCCCTGTCAGCCACTCACCTTTGGCCCAGACCCAGCCTGCAGACAAGTGGAGAGGAGGAAGAAATGGTCAGCTGATCTCAGGTGGGCCCTGTTACCAGAGACTGATGGACTCCTCTGAGAGCCTCTGGAGCATTAGAAAGTAGTGGGAACAGCTCTTACCTGCCCCCTTGGGCCTGCTTGGCTTCTTGGAGGTTCTGCTGCTTGGAGCAGGATGTGGGTATTTGACCCTCTCCTTTTTCCCTCTCCAGCCACTTGGTCTGCTGCCACTTGAACCTGCCCAGTTCATTCCCTTCCAGGCCTTGATACTTGCTGGCCCCTGGGCTTGGAATGCCTTCCCCCAGCCAGTCACTTGGCAACTCCAGGTCTGGAACCCAGGTGGGGCCCAGACAGAGCTCTGAACAGACTCTGAGTTGAGAGGCACAGAAGGAGGCTCTACCCAAGGCTCCTGCTCCTCCCAGACACCTCCTCTCTGATACCTGGGATAAGTCTTTATCTGCCCCCAGGGAAACCAGCCCCCACCCTGCCCTGAACCACCATCATTCCTGCAGTCCAAAGACTCAAGTCACAAATGCTTACTTGATCCTCTCTGACTCATGACTGCACAACCGCAAGAAGTTAGAAAGAGATGGGGCAGCAGAGAGCAAAAAACAATACCTCACATCTAGGGGCTGCTTTCTGCCTTTTCCAGAACCTTCTGGAGCTATTATCTCACTTAGAGACTCAGAATCTGACAGCTTTATGGAGACTGCATATGCCCTGTCCCCATAAGGCAAATACAAAACTTCGGGGGGTGGTTGTTGCAGAGATTTTATGGCTGATGCAAGGTCATGCAGCTTAAACTACAACCACAGATGATGTCAATGCACGTTTGATTTTCAGGATAATTCTGCAAGACTGGCAGAACAGTATCATCAGCCCATTGGACAGATGACGAAATAGAGGTACAGAGATGAACAATCTGCCCAAGGTCACAATGGACCTCACTGGGGAACAGAGACCGGAAATCTGCACCCTTGGCCCTTGCCAGTACGACACCACACAGCAATGCTTCTGAGAGGGGCAGAGAAAAGGCAGGCAGGGTCCCCATAATGCCAGTTGACGTGAACGGAAAAGTTGCTTTTAAGACTATGAGTTCTCAACTGTTCAGTGTTAGAGTTTGCCTGACAAGTTCAATCGCAGCTCAGCTTTTTTCCTTGACCTCTTAGAAGTCTCGGTTTTCTCATTTATTAATGAGGATAGTAATAGTCCTTTGTTCATAGATCATTGTACAGATTAAATGAGATAAAAAGCCCACCAAATGAATAAACTGTACTCACAGGCAACAAAGAATAGTTGCTATTTTTATTTTAATAACCCTTAGTAGAATTTCCATTATAATACTAACCATTCTGGGACTTCCCTATCAGTCCAGTTATTAAGACTCTGAGCTTTCACTGTAGTGGGCACAAGTTCTATCCATAGTCAAGGAACTAAGATCCCATATGCCAGGAGACCCAACCAAAAATAAAAATTAAACATTCTGGAAAACAAACGACTAAAACAGCTTCTCTGAGGATGAGGCCTCCTGGGCTCCCAGCTTGTGAAATCAACCCAGAAGGAGTCTCTCCTTTTTGTCTTTCCTTTTTTTTCCCTCAAAATACATTGGAATACTGGAGCCAATTTGTACTGGCTTCTGAGGGCCTACTGTTCCATTTTCAGGAACTTTGTGGGCTGGTTGTTAAACACAGCCATTATTAAAAATTAAATTATATAAGCTGTTTGAGGCCAATTCTTTAAGAGTTTCTCTCGTTTCAGTTGATCCTGTGAGAGGGAGCACTAACAGTCTTTGTTCAGGATTATCTTTTCAAGCTTGTTTGTATCGTGTTTCCCTTAAAAAAAAAAAAAAAAAGGGCAGGTTTGCTTATCGTCCAGAATAATAAAAATAATGTCTGGCTCTGAGCATTATGAAAGATGATTACTCAGCATTATAAAAGATTTGGGTCCCTAAGCTCAGGATTCTTCTCCTATGTACAACTCACGGCACGTGCAAGGGCCAGCTGGTCCATTTTGCATCACCATTGGGGAACTGGGCTCAGGGACCCCGTATAAGACAATGCTGACACTTTAGTTACTGCAGTTGCTGTAAATAATAAAGTCCACTGTCTCTGACCCAGGAGTCTCACGTCTTCCGTCAGCTTCCGTGAAACTAACAATGTATTAGTTGGCAAGTACGGCAAACTCTTAGAACCTCCAAAGTTTTTGACATACACTTAAAATTGAATGTTATATTTAAAATAAAGTTGATAAATACTCAAAACGCATCACCTCCTACCACCTTTTATTATTCTCTATACTTCTGAGGTCATGTGCATCTATTGTAAGTGTGAGTGTATTACATAACAGTGTGCTCCTACGAATGTCTTCGTAACTCTGTGCTCAGGGGCATCCTATTATTTGCTAGCAATCAGCTAGAAGTGTTGTATTTATACCACGGAAACTATCCCTCCCCCACCAAGATCTGGCTGTGAAACATTTACCATCACATCACCATCTAAATCCTACCAATCCCTCCCGGAAATTTCTCAGACCTTGATGTTCCCAAAGATCTGTTAAAACGCAGGCTCTGAATTAGACATCCCTAGGAAAAACAAGACAAACAAAAAAATTTCAACCTAATCTCACACTTTATTACACAAAGTAACTCGAAATTGATCATAGATTTAGGGAAATTCCCTGGCAGTCCAGTGGTTAGACCTCTGTGCTTCCTTGGCAGGACTGCAGGAACAGGTGTTTGATCCCTGGTCAGGGAACTAAGATCTCGCATGTGACAAGGACATAAAAAGAATTCAGTGAGAGAAAAAGTAATAGGTAAGAAGTGGATTTATTTAGAGAGATACACATTCCACAGACAACAAGCAGTCTGTCTCAAAAAGCAAGAAGGGCTCTGGGAGAAACACATTCCACAGACAAAGTGGAGGCCATCTCAGAAGGTGAGATACCCTGAAATACGGGGGTGGCTAGTTTTTATGGGCTGGGTAGTTTCATAGGCTAAATAGTGGGAGGCTTATACCACTATTTTGGAAGAAGGGGTGGAAATCTGCAGCAATTGGGCCACCACCCACTTTTGGTCCTTTTATGGTCAGCCTTGGAACTGTCCTGGCGCTTATGGGTATCATTTAGCTTATGCAAATGTAATACAATGGCTTCCAAGGTGGTGCTAGTGGTAAAGAACTATCCTGCCAAGGCAGGAAAAGTAAGAGACTTGAGTTCGATCCCTGGGTCGAGAAGATCCCCTGGAAGAGGACATGGCAACCCACTCCAGTGTTTTTGCATGAAGAATCCCATGGACAGAGGCTAGCTGGCTACAGTCCATAGGGTCACAAAGAATCAGACATGACTGAATTGACTTAGCATGCATGACTATATTACAATGAGCATGTAATGAGGTCAGGATCTCCTGGAAGCTGAATCTTCCCCCGTTTTGGACCTAGTTGGGTCTAACCGATTTATGCTGTATCCTCAAGGATTATGTCATTCTTTTGCAGGTTGTGCCCAGTCCTCTTGCCTCCTCTTTTAGTTCCAATTTAAAGAAGGGATATGTGAAACATATAAAGACTAGCTATTTCCTTTTTAAATAATTTGATTGATTGATTGATTTTTGACTGTGCTGGGCCTTCATTGCCATGTGGGATTTTCTCTACTTGCAGAGAGCAGGGGCTACTCTCTAGTTGCAGTGTGCTGGCTTCTCACTGCAGTAGCTTCTCTTATTGTGAACTACAGGCCCTAGGGCAAGTGGGCTCAGTAGGTGTGCCTCCCAGGCTCTAGAGAACTGGCTTAGTAGTTGTAGCGTATGGGCTTAGTTGCTCTGCGCATGTGGGATCTTCCTGGACCAGGGATGGAACCTGTGCCCCCTGCATGGACAGGCAGATTCTTTACCACTGAGCCACCTGGGACACCTAAAGACTAGTTCTTACTGAGTACTCATATGTGCAGCTCTGTTCTGGACTGTGGTGATAAAGCAGCAAACACAACAGAGGAAGATTCCTGCCTTCATGAAACTTGTACTCTAATAAACAGAGGCAATAAACCAGGTAAAAGTATAACATGTTGCGTGTTCTTAATTACTATGGAGAGAGAATAAAATAGGAGAGGACATAGGGAGCTTGTTAGAGGCAGGTAAGGAATTTAACAACGGAAAAGGTGAACTATGCTGTTCTTAGTCATTCAGCTCTGTCTGACTCTTTGCAACCCCATAGACTGTACCTCACCGGGGTCCTTGGTCCAGGGGGATTTTCCAGGCAAGAATACTGGAGTGGGTAGCCTATTCCTTCTCCAGGGGATCTTCCTGACCCCAGAATTAAAGCAGGGTTTCCTGCATTGCAGTCAGATTCTCTACCAGCTAAACTACCAGGGAAACCCAAGGTGTTACTGCAAAGGTGGCACTTGAGCATTAGCCATCTCACTCTTCAAGGATGAGTTGCAACTATCTGAGGGTGCTATGGGGGAGGGGAGCATTTCAGGCAGAAGGAATGACACAGGCAAAGGCTTGAGCTGGCAGCGCACACCTGTGTTCGGCCAACTGGCCACCTTGGCTAGAGAATCAATGGCAGGAGATCATTAAGGGCCTTTGACCTCACATAGGTTTAGCATGCAGACAGAGAGACTGCAGCCATGAAATTAAAAGATGCTTGTTCCTTGGAAAAAAACCTGTGACCAACCTAGACAGTATATTAAAAAACAGAGATGTTACTTTGCCAACAAAGGTCCATCTAGTCAAAGCTATAGGTCTTCCAGTAGTCATTTATGGATGTGAGAGTTGGACTACAAAGAAAGCTGAGCACCAAAGAATTGATGCTTTTGAACTGTGGTGTTGGAGAAGACTCTTGAGAGTCCCTTGGACTGCAAGGAGATCAAACCAATCAATCCTAAAGGAAATCAGTCCTGTATATTCATTGGAAGGACTGATGCTGAAGCTAAAACTCCAATACTTTGGCCATCTGACGCAAAGAACTGACTCACTGGAAAAGACCCTAATGCTGGGAAAGATTGAAGGCAGGAGGCGGAGGGGACAATGGAGGATGAGATGGTTGGATGGCATCACTGACTCAATGCACATGAGTTTGAGCAAGCGCCAGGAGTTGGTGATGGACAGGGAAGCCTGGCATGATGCAGTCCATAGGGTAGCAAAGAATCAGACACGACTGAGTGACTGAACTGAACCTGGAGAGTCCCTGGAGCGTTTGAACAATGGTTTTGCATAAATGATGCACAGGTAAACCAGAAGTAAATGCAGGCTGCAGGTCCCCCTGTGGAGGTGCTGAACGTGTGGGCGAGATCTGACAGGGTTCTGAAACAGGATTCAAGGTGATCAACAAAATAAAGGAAGGGGGGTAGGAAACAGCATCACAGAAATCCAAGTCCCTGAACCTCGTTACGACAAATTATAAATAAGAAGTAACCCTGTAGATGTTTTTCTTCTCCTTTTTTGCACCTTGCTCTGCCAGGTCGCAGCGTAGATAGGATGCCACGGAAATCTTAGCAGCATTCGGGCCTGGGAAGGGCGACACAGAGGGCTACAGCGTCCCTTCCTCCCCGGCCCCCAGGTCCAGGCACTCCCTTAAATGCTTTACCTACAACAACTCATTTCTGCTGACTTAATCCTCCCAACAGCCTTATGTGCTGCATCAGGGGCCTCTCTGCTTCACTATAACTCAACACTAAGAAACAGAATTGCTTTCTGTTTTATTCTTTTTTCATTTAAAAACAAACAGTATTCCTTCAAATAGGTTAATTTTAAGACACACTCTCAATATTAGAAATGTCAAAAAGTGAATGACAGAATTGAGGCAATCTGGAGTCATCCATTTCAGATAATAATGAAGACTCCTGCAGTTAGAAGCGTAAAACCAGAGACCTGAACCCACAATGCTTGGTTCTACCCCAAGATCCCCCATTTAGTAGCTGGCAGAGGAGCCCAGTGGGCTACAGTCTGTGGGGTCACAAAGACTCAGCCTTGACTTGGCAACTAAATAGCAACAACAAAGGTCATTGCATCTGATGCTTGCTCAGGCAGGTCAGGCCGTTCCCTCTATCACAATGCTGACACACAGCGTTCTTTCAAATCCTCAACTAGCAGGACCTCGGCAGATGGAGCCTCCTACCACAATTCCCATCTGTTGATTTTTTGCTCCATGGCCCAGCTCCTGAATTTTGCTGACATGTTTTAATCTTTAAAATATATGCGACTGACATTCTACTCATTAACATTGTATGAACACAGAAACAATATGTTTTTCTTAGCCAAATCTTTGAATAATATTGAAGTTTGATGGGAAATGGGCCATGGCCTTGGGTGAGCAGAACACATTGATAAAGTCAATCCATTTGCTTGTGTGTTTCCAATTAGTCAACCACAGCTTGCCTCTTGGCAAATACGGGTAACAGATGAAAAGGTACTTTCTGGGTCAGCATTAATGCATCACTGAAAGCAAGTCAGTGACAATTTGTAAGATGAAGCATAAATCTAAGAGAAAGCCACCAGTATCATCAGGCTGAAATCTTTGGTGCATGCATGCTCAGTCGCTCAGTCATGTCTAACTCTTTACGACCCCATGGACTGTAGCCTGCCAGTCTCCTCTGTCCATGGGATTCTCCAGGCAAGAACACTGGAATGGTTGCCATGCCCTTCTCCAGGGGATCTCTCCAAGCCAGGGATTGAACCCACGTCTCTTATGGCTCCTGCATTGGCAGGTGGGTTCTTTACCACTAGTGCCACCAGAGTGACTCAACTGATTGACCTTGGAACTGAAATCTGGACAAGGTGAGACAGTAGAGAGGTATTAGGATTCAGGACTTCAAGGATTATTGGGGTCTGGGTTCTAGAGGGAGAAAACTAATAAACTGAGTTTATGGATGGGGTGAGACCATGGTAAGGGAGATGGGGTGATTGGAAGATGGGAAGTCAAGGAACAAGAGGCCAGAATCTTGGAAGGTACATCTATCTGCTTGGATATTAAAAATACAAAAATTAAAATAGAAGTTGGTTAGAGAGAGTGACAGTGAGCCAGATAGGCATTAAAATCCTCAAGCAAAGAAGTCATGGCCTAGTGGTCAGGAGGTGACTGCCATAAGGAAAGGTGACAGGAGCTGCACTCTGATGACAAGTGGTTCCAAGCCAGAAGGTTTTACAGGAACGACAATGGAGGAAGGTCCGGCAGAGACAAAGGGGAGCAGGGACAGCCCCTCACCTCCAGGTGCATAAGAAGAGAGACAGGAGCACCACAACCTCCACCTGCAGAGAGGGCTGAGAAGCTGAGCTCCCTGCAGAAGCAGGGTCGGTGGTTCTCCACCTGAGCCACAGATGATCAACGTGGGGCGCTCTGTGTCTCTGTCAGTGCCTGGACCCCACCATCCAGCATTTTCATTTAATTAGTCTGGTGAGGAGCCTGGACTTCAGTGTGCTTTTGAGTCCTGGCAGTGACTTAAATGTGCAGCCCAGGAATGACAATAGAAGCTAAAGGGGACACAGAGAGGATTTTGAGGATGTGGGGGGCTTTGCCCAGGATTGGCCTGGGGTTAGAGGGAAAACGGTGGACTTTAGGGACAGGTTAGAACAAGGGAGGGTGGTGAGCATGGGGATGAGAGCCTGGGGAAGGGATGGGAAGCCTGGGAGACCTGGGCTGAAGAGGGGGATCGTGTGGTGGTGAAGCTGTGAGTGTTGGGGAGCCGGAGGGGCAGGGTCTTGCCTGGAGCACAGAGAAGGCGGTGGTGCACTGCACCAACGCAGGGGCCTGGAGGCTGAGGGAAGCCTGTCCTAAAGGAACACCTGGGACTCTGGGCCTCCCACTGACTCCCAGCTGCCTCCTTCCCATCAGATTCCCCAGCACGCCACCCTCCCATGAGGCAGGGCAATGTAAGTCCCTTATCCAAGGGAAGGGCTCACTTTCTGCAGTTTCAGTTACTCTCGGTCTGAAAATATTAAAAGGAAAATTCCAGAAATAAGCAATTCATAAGTTTTAAATTGCTTGCTGCCCTGAGTTGTGTGATGAAAGCCGCTGCCCTCCCGCTCCCAGAATCATCCCTTAGCACTCTAGTCTCTGTCATCAGATGGACTATCACGGAATCATGGTGCTTGTGTGTCCAAGTCACCTCATTTTACTCACATGGCTCCAAAGTGCAAGGGCCGTCCACGACGCTGGTGATTCACATCTGCCAAGGAGGAACTGGAAGTGCTTCCTTTAAATGGAAAGGTGAAAGTTCTTGACTTAATAAGAGAAAAAAAATACACTGAGGTTGCTAAGATCTGCAGTAAGAATGAATTTTCTATCAACTTGTGACTAAGAAAAAAACACTTGTGCTAGTTTTGCTGTTGCACCTCAAACTGCAAAAGTTACAACCACGGTGTGTGAGAAGTGTTTTGTTAAGAAGGAAAAGGCATTACATTTGTACAAGGCATTAAATTTTGAGAGACTAGATTCATATAACTTTTATTCCAGTATATGGCTATGATTGTTCTATTTTATCAGTAGTTGTTAATCTCCCATTGTGCCTAACTTATAAATTAAACTTTGTCATAGGTATGTATGTGTAGGAAAAAAACGTGTGTGTGCATTTAGTTGCTCAGTCACCTCCAACTCTTTTCGACCCCATGGACTGTAGCCCATCAGGCTTCTCTGTCTGTGGAATTCTCCGGGCGAGAATACAGGAGTGGAGACTTCCCTGGTGGTCCAGTGGCTAAGACTCTGCTTCCAATGCAGGGTGCCTGGATTCAATCCCTGATCAGGGAACTAGATTCTGCATGCCACAACGAAAAAATTCCACATTCAACAAAAATTGAAGATCCTGCAGGCTGCAACTAAGACCCACTCAGTGAGGCCAAATATAGAGATACTTTTTAAAAAGAATACTGGAGTTGTACGTACGTGTAGGAAAAAACATGGTATATACATAAGATTTGGCACTATTAGGGATTTCAGGCCACCACTGAGGATCCTGAAATGTATTCTCCACGGATAAGAGGGTACTGCCACAGTCAGAGCCTAGACTATGGAGTCAGATGAACTTGGTTCAAATCTCTGCTCTGGGTGACTTTAGGCAAATTAATTTATCTGCACCTCCATTTTCCCAATGGTAAAATGGGGCTAATAATAGTATACAACACAGACGGATTTTGTGAGCATTAAATGAGTTAAATTATGGAGGGGATTAGAAGAATGCCTAGCATACAGGAGGCCCTATTTGTGTTTTTCATTCTTTTCTTTCCTTTTTTTTTGGCCGGGGGCGGGGGGACACTCTGCCTGTGGGATCTTAGTTTCCTGACCAGGGACCGAACCCAGGCCCTCGGCAATGAAAGCACAGAGTCCTAACCACTAGACAGCCAGGGAATTCCCCTGTGCTTTCCATTCTTTATCAAACATATCCCAAATCTCCTTCTCTCTACCTCTGTTGTGATTAACACTGGTCCAAGACATCGTCATTGCCCACTGGGAGTCCTATTTTCACTCCCGTTTCTAACCCACTCGCACGCAGCAGCCAGGGTGATACTTCAAAACTGCACATCAATCTGTGTTAGTCCTCTGCTTAAAATCTACCTCTGACTGCTCACCCGTGGCATTTAGAATGAAGTCCCAGATCATTATTCCTGGATTACTACGTCCCTCACCATCTGGTCTTCCTCTCTACCTCATTTCCTTACCTACCTCGTCTCAGAGTCACTGACCTTTCCCTTCCTTAACATGCCAAGCACATTCCTGAGTTGGGTCTTTGCCCAGCTGTTTCCTCTGCCCAGGTGATTGTTCTTCCTAGTCTGTGCACAGCTAGATTCTTCTCATCCCTGAGAACGCAAATGAGGCCTCTTCCATATCCCCAATGTCCCTTTGCTCACTAATTTCGCTCATGCCAATTTCAGTTCTCTGAGGATCCTCGCTACACTGTTTGCTTTGTTTGTGTCTGTTCTACTCTGCATTCCCCGCCAGACAGAGACTGAGACAGGGATTTGGGTGCAGATGGCTTATTTGGAAGACGTGGCCAAAAAGCAGTAGTGAAAACGCAGGGACAGTGAGGCAGGGAGGGTGCAAATCATGTATGTTTACAGCCTCACTACCAGGGAATTCGATCCCTGGTCAGAAACTAAGGTCCCACAAGCGGGGTGGCCAAAAAGAAGGAAAGAAAGAAGAGTGGAAAGTTCAAATAGGGCTTTCTGGATGCTAGGCATTGTCCTAACCCCCTCCACGATAAGTTTACTCACTTAATGTTCACAAAATCCCTCTGTGTTGGATACTATTATTAGCCCCATTTTAAGCACAGAGAACACCTCACAGGGTTGTCCTGCTATATATAGGGGCTACGTCTTCAACTGCTGGCTCTGATGGCTCTTTCACTGAAGGCTGCCTCTGAGGCTTTAATTCCCTGTTCTAGGCTCTGCTTGCCTTTGGGCCAAGCTAGTTTCAGCTGCAAAGCTGTACTGGAGAAGGCTCTGGGCTTCCCTGATAGCTCAGATGGTAAAGAATCTGCACGCAATGTAGGAGACCTGGGTTTGATCCCCAAGTTGGGAAGATTCCCTGGATGAAAGGGATGGCAATCCACTGCAGTATTCTTGCCTAGAGAATCCCATGGACAGAGGAGCCTGGTGGGCTACAGTCCAGAGGGTTGCAAAGAGTCGGACATGATTAAGCAACTAACACCTGCCACCAGAGGCAAGTCAGCACAGGTCTATCTAAACTCAAAGCGAGGCTGAAAGCCTTTACTATAGGCTCAGGTGTCTGCTGCCTGCCTGTCTCCCCACTACAGTGTAAACTTTTAGTGAGAGAAGACTGTTCTTTCTGCTCACTGCTATTTTCCAAGAGCCCAGCATGGTGCCTGGCAGATAGCAGGTATCAATAAATACTAGTTGAAGGAATGTAATCCCTTCATCAATCCAAGTGTATGTATTGCTGTTATCCTCATTTTTCAATGAGAAAATTAAGACTCAGTCTTGCTTACTTGCGGTTGCAGCCATGGTACAGCTGGAATTATCAACCCAAGCACTCTGACTTTAGGCCCCAAAGCTGAGAACTACAAGAACTTCCCTCTTCAGCAGCTACAGTTACTGAGAAAGATCATTAGACTTGGTCATCACATTTAGTTTTGGCAGTATAAGGGTTTTAGGTACTTTTTAGAGATTGTCTTGCTTCTATGGCATAACGGCTTTCATGTGGTATTAGGGTGTGATTTAGAGAATGAATAAGAATAAAAAATGCAAATGACTCAAAGGCCTTGCAGAGCAAGTTAAATACTTGGAGTTGGCCTGGTTTGATATAAGAATAACTGGGGAAGATCTACCACAAACTGGAGGGCACGTGCTCCATTTAGAGGAAGCTCCGGTGGTGGCCCACAGCTGGTGTCTAATAGCAGGGGTCAGTGAACCTTTTATGCAAAGGGCCTGGTAGTAAATAGGTTTAGGGAGCCGTAAAATCTCTGTGGCAGCTACTCACCTCTGCTTTGTAGCAAGAAAGTAGCCACTGAGCATTTGTAAGCAAATAGGTGTGGCTGTGTTCCAATAAAACAACATCCTTTACAAAAACAGATGATGGGTGATGGGCTGTAGTCTACTGACCCTTGCCTTAAAGGAATGTAGTCCAGATCTTCCGATTTTCCAACAGAAGATGGGAATTGGGACTTTACGTGAAATTTCCCAGTTCTGAAAATATCATATAGACTGCCAGTTTGCACTCACCATATACAGTGGCTTCTCATATTGCCTCAAACTTCTGTTCAGGAAGTAAGGCATAAATATCAATAGCCATAATGCAAGTGGCCTGTGAAAGACACTGTCGTTCAAAGAGAAAATTCTCTCTGGACTGGGAAGCAGTTACTAAAGCCTTTACGAGAAGGTGGTGCATAGCTGGAGTTAAAAGTTAGGTAATATTTTTCTACGTAAAATTTACAGTGTGGGAGCACTGTAAAGGCAAAGGTAATGGTGTGAACAGAAATATTTGGGGAACCACAAATATTCATTTTGACAGACAGCAGAGGTCGATAGCCTGGGAGAACAGGAAAGGAGATCAAAGGCTTGCTTGGAGTCTGGTAACAAACTTTGAGCAGGGTGTTCAGAGCTTCCCTTTAGGAAGGTCCCTGTTGATAGCAATGCCACTTAAAGATCGCACCATGAAGGGACTTCCTGGCGGTTCAGTGGTTAAGAATCCTCTTTGCAATGCAGGGGATGTGGGTTCAACCCCTGGTTGGGGAACAAAGATACCACATGCCACAGGGCAACTAAGTCCTCGCACTGCAACTACTGAGCCCATCACCACAACGAAAGAGCCCGCATGCCGCAACTAAGACCCAATACAGCCATAAATAAACAAACAAAAGATCAGACCATGAAGGGATCGCAAATGGGATTGAATGTTTGTATCCCCCACCCTCAATTCATACATTGAATTTCAAATCCCCAATGTGATGGTGTTTGTAGGTAGGGCCTTTGGAAAGTAATGGGGTCTGAATAATGTCAGAGAGGTGGAGCCCCTACGATGGGATTGGTGCCCTTTTAGGGGGACCAGAGCTTTCTCTCTCTGCCTCTTTCTCTACAGCAAGAAAGAGGCCATCTGTAACTAGAAACAGGCTTCTCCTCAAGAATCGGACCATGCTGGCACCCAGAACCTGGACTTCCAGACTCCAAAACTGTGAGAAGTAAATGTCTGTTGTCTAAGTCACCCAGGCTATGGTAATTTGTCATAGCAGCCCGGGGTAAGACAGAGAGTATTGTAATTGGCAATGACGGCTTCTTGAAATGTGGGCTCAGAGGCAAATTTCCAGTTCTAGAACTAGAATCAGAGGATGCCAGAGCTGGGAGGAAGCTCCGAGGTCTAATCGGATCTGCCCCCCACTGCCAAGCAGAGACGCTGTGATCTGACAGGTGTCACATGCCTGCAGGTGCACGTCAAGTTCGGGCAGGAAGGGCCTGCACTCTGGCTTCCCAGGTGCGGTTGGAAGCACATACTCTCAGGAAGGGAAGATACGTTTGACTATACATATCATAAAAATCTAACATAACATTTAAGACAGCAGGAAAAACATTTGCCACAAATTTAACAGTCTTGCTAGTTTTAATATATAACTATCACTTCCTTTAGCAAAACTCTAATATGCCAACACAAAGATGAATAAAGGGCAGTTTGTAGAAGAAACACAAATAATCACATTTTAAAACTCCAGTCTCACTGGAGAGCAGAGAAATGTGAACTGAAACAGTATATTCAATTTCATAATCAGTTTGGAGAAAATTTTAACATACTTTCTCTTTAAAAATAATTTTTTTTAATGATAATTTAGTCTTAGTGGGTCCAGGGAAGTAGGTACTTTCTAACATTGTATTGACAGAGATGTGTTTTGGTAGAACGTTGCTAGAGGCCCATTTATAATCTATTTTAGAAGGCGTAGAACTGTCATACTCTTTATCACAGCAATCTCACTTCTAGGAGTGAATCCTCAGGATAGAATCGGAGAAGCATAAAGACAGTATGTCTTTAGGATTTTGTTTATATTGTACACACACACACACACAAAAGAAAAAAAAAACCACCCCTACAGTGTGTTACCAATACTCTTAGTTGTGTTTTAAATTATCCAAAAATAAAAGACTAATTAAATAAATGCTTTGGCAATATGCTAGAATATTATGCAGCCACTGAAAAATATTGTTACTATTTTATTTTTGGCTGTGCTGGGCAGCTTGCAGAATCTTAGTTCCCCAACAATGGATTGAACCCAAGCCACGGCAGTGAAAGCTCAAAATCTTAAACACTAGGCCACCAAAGAAGCCCTTGAAAATGTTTTTGAAAGATATTTTTAACATAGTTCATAAAAATACTCATGAGATAATCTGGGGCTTAGAAGCAGCAGGATGCAAAACTGCATTCAGGTGATTACAACTTCATGATTATATCCTAATTTTGGTTCACACTTAGTACCATCTACATACCAGGCATGAATTGATCTTCATATAACTCTATAAAGGAGGTATTCCTTATTATCCCATTCTACAAATGAGGAATCTGGGGTTAAGTAGCTTGCCTCAGATCATCAACTAGAAAGAAGCAAGGTCAGGATGGTAGCACTGACATGTACACTACCATGTGTAAAATAAATAGCTAGTAGGAAGCTGCTATACAGCACAGGGAGCTTAGCTCCATGCCCTGTGATGACTTAGAGGGTGGGATGCAGGAGGAGTGGGAAGCAGGCTCAGCAGGGAGGGGATATATGTATGTATATTTATAGCTGATTCAGATGGTTATACAGCAGAAACCAATACAACATTGTAAAGCAATTATCCTCCAATTAAAATTTTTTTAATTAATTAATAAAAAAAAAAAAGATTGCAGTCTGGGCAGTCTCACTCAGGTCTCTGATCGAATCATGGAGCTTGCAGGAGGCAGAGAGGCCAGGGTAGGAGAGGGTGAGACATTAAATATCCTGGGTGATAGGATTAAGGTCTCAGGAAATGACAACTTCCACCTTCAGATACTCAGAACTAAAGCCTTGGTTTCATCTTCATTCCCCTCTTTCACACCCCACATCTGGTCCATCAGCAGATCCTATCAGCTCTAACTCCCAAACATGCTCAGAGTCTGACCCCTTCTCACCTCCCCCATCGCCTCCACCCTGAGCCTCGGACCTGGTTGCTCTTGCCCCCACCATCTATGTCCGCAGCCCAGGACACCATCACACTGATACCGTATGGTTGCCTAGTGGTAGTTGGGGCAGTGGGGTTGTTCAGGATCTTAAACATATTTTAAACATGCTTTAATAATGTTTCATGCAGAGTGATACCTGTGTAACTTAAAAACATCAAAACAGAAGATTGCCCAGCACCTTCCCCCACCCTTGGCCTCAGGGTCCCCAGCTGAGCAACTGCCGCCCTAATTCTTGGCTCTTTGAGCCTGGGTCTCTGAGCACTTGCAAGCTTTGGAAGCCCCTCACGGAAGGAGACTTCGTGGCATCCTGTGGCCCAAGGAAGGTGGTGCAGGCTGCTTGTGGTCAGGACTCTCTCCGCTTGAGGGTGCCATGGACAGGCCCCAGCAGGCTTGTCTGGTTGCTTTTACTGTCCAGTCTCAGTTTCCTTCCTGTTCATTGTCTGGCAGAGGAGGGGGGTCTGGCAGGCTCAGGGGCTTTTAAGTTAATGACGGCTTTTATTTCCTCCTGGAGTCTGGGCCGTTCTTAGGCTCTTGTTCCATTGTTCCCCACAGACTCCTAGTCAGGCTGGAATGCTCCTTATCACACACCTAGTCCAGAGTTCACAAACTGGGGCTGATTGTGAGTGTGGCCGAAAGCATTAAAAAAACAAAAAAAGGAAAAAAGAGATACATGCATCATTTAAAAATGGACATTTAAGTTCGAAATACGTGGGAATTTGTTTAAAGTGTCTTAAATATTAATTTCTCACTTAAATGCTTTCTTCTCTGCAATCACCCTCTGTGTTTTTTTCAGTCTAATTTTATTGAGGATTTTGATGGCTAAGTTGAAGATTTTTCTTGGTAAATCTCACATTGCACTTGAAAATATATTTGGATTATTTTCAAATATCTTTTGATATTGATTTCTAACATAATTCCACAGTGATAAGACTCTATGATTTCGATAACTTTAGACCATGAAATTGTTGCACCTCGTTTTATGTCCCTGGATATGTTCCAGTGTTTCCTAGTTTACAGTCTATGGGAACTTGAATACAATTTGTATCCTACTGTTGTTTGCTGCTGCTGCTGCTGCTAAGTCGCTGCAGTCGTGTCCGACTCTGTGCGACCCCATAGACAGCAGCCCACCAGGCTCCCTGTTCCTGGGATTCTCCAGGCAAGAACACTGGAGTGGGTTGCCATTTCCTTCTCCAATGCATAAAAGGGAAAAGTGAAAGTGAAGTCACTCAGTCGTATCCGACTCCCAGCGACCCCATGGACTGCAGCCTACCAGGCCCCTCCATCCATGGGGCTTTCCAGGCAAGAATACTGGAGTGGGTTGCCATTGCCTTCTCCGTGTATTCATTCTATTAATTTTTGAATGTTTGATATTGAAACTCCAACTACAAATCTTAATTTCAGTTCAGTTCAGTCGCTCAGTCGTGTCCAACTCTTTGCGACCCCATGAGTCGAAGCACGCCAGGCCTCCCTGTCCACCACCAACTCCCGGAGTTCACTGAGACTCACGTCCATCGAGTCAGTGATGCCATCCAGCCATCTCATCCTCTGTCGTCCCCTTCTCCTCCTGCCCCCAATCCCTCCCAGCATCAGAGTCTTCTCCAATAAGTCAACTCTTCGCATGAGGTGGCCAAAGTACTGGAGTTTCAGCTTTAGCATCATTCCTTCCAAAGAAATCCCAGGGCTGTTCTCCTTCAGAATGGACTGGTTGGATCTCCTTGCAGTCCAAGGGACTCTCAAGAGTCTTCTCCAACACCACAGTTCAAAAGCATCAATTCTTCAGCGCTCAGCCTTCTTCACAGTCCAACTCTGACATCCATACATTATCTACCTAAAAAAATAATTATTAATATATAGTGGAACTACATGTAGTTCTGTATTTTCCAAGTCTCCTGTAAATGTGTTATCATACTTTCATAATCTAAAAAAACAGGAAGGGAAAGGAAAAAAGCCAGTATTTTAAAAGTCAGATGTCTTAGTTTCTTCTTTGAAAAATCTAACCACTGGTGATAATTGAGCTGGAACAATCAGAGCAGCACAGAGGGGCCTCTCTGGATGTGCCGTGAGCGGTCTGACTCACCTCAGTCCTCAGCACCCTGGTTGTCTTTGGTGGCATGGCTGTTGACCATCAAGCTTGGGCTGCTGTTTTCCTCACAGAGAAGAATACTTCTCCATCCCTCCATCTCTTTCAGAATGAGGAGTGGGGGTGGGGGAGTTACACAGGAGGGCTGGGAGCTTTCTTCCACCCGACAAGATTCTCTCATGTTGATCCCCTTGGGTTTGTGCTCCCCTAGCCCCTGCCAGGATCTAATCCCATCCTCTCCTTTGATTCCCCTCCTTTGACAGAAGGAGAAACTGAGCCCTGTGGAAGAAGTGTTGCTTATCAAGTCCCTACAGTGAGTTTGCACAGGACTTGCTTCAGGCTCTAAAGTGCCATGTCCTAGGAAGGCTCTGGCATGTTTTGTTATGAGTAACGCTATTAGAGAGCACTTTGTACTTCCACTAACCTTTCTTTTTTTTTGAAAAAAAAAAATTGTCTTTAAAATAAATAAATTTAAATAAAAAACAAAATAAAAACAAAAAACTAAAAAAAAAAGTTTTCAGTGAATCTTATAAAGAAAAAATTCATTCATTTGACTGTGCCAGGTCTTAGTTGCAGCATGCAAGATCTTTAGTTGTGGCATTCACACTCTTAGTTGTGGCATCCAAACTCTTAATTGCTGCATGTGAGGACTATTTCCCTAGCCAGGGATTGAACCTGGGACCCCTGATGCCATTGGACCACCAGGGAAGTCCCTCACCCCCCTACTTTTCATCATCACAACAGTCTTTTAAGGAAACAAAGTTCCTCCATTCTAAAACCAAAGAGCAGAAGTGTCTGGCGTCACATTCAAAAACTGGGGGTAATGCCTCGCCAAGCCGAAGTCTGAGCCAGGTGATTCCTTCAGACCCTATTAGCTCTGCTAGCTACATGCTCCTCATTTATCTGTTAATTCAGGTAACCTATATTGACCCCCTCCTTTACATAAGGCACTGTGCTTTTCCTCAAGGAGCCTAAATGCTGTAAGGGTAAATACTGAGGGTGAGGAGAAGGGGAAATTTTTGCCCCAACAATTGCCCATGGAGGAGGATGGGTGAGTTCAGATTAAGCATTGTAAGGTATACGACTATCTTTGGAAGGAACATAAATGGGTGTCTTACTCCGTTTAGGCTTCTATGACAAAATACCACAGACTGGGTCACTTAGGAACAACAGGAGGGCTCCCCTGGTGGTCCAGGGGCTGAGACTCTGCACTCCCAATGCAGCCGCCCAGGGTTCCATCCCTGGTCACGGAACTTGGTCCCACAAGGTGCAACTAATCCTGCATTCCACAACAAAGATAGAAGTTTCTGTGTGCAGCAACTAAGACCCAGTACAGTCAAAAAAAACAAATAAACAACAGGAATTTATTTCTCAGAAGTTCAGAAGGCTGGGAACACAGAGATCCACATGCCAGCATGGTCGTGTTCTGGTGAAAGCCCTCCTCCTGCCTCACCGCCAGCACTCTCTCATTGTGTCTTCCACGTGGTTGAAGGGGCCATGGTTCTCTCTGGGGTCTCTTTCATAAGGCACTACCCTCAAGACCTACGTGTATGCCAAAGGCTCCAGCTCCTAACAGTGTCACCTTGGAATGTTAGGATTTCAACATATGAATTTGGGAGGTGGGGGGAGGGGCGGACACAAACATTCAGACCATAGCAGTGGGTTTCCCCTTAGGTAGAGGTCAGAGGACCAGAGCCAGGAGATAGGCGAGGTCTGGTCCTCTTCAGGGACTAGTGCAAAATGAAAACACAGGGCCCCTTGTTCAAAAAGCACAGAAAAGTGCTGTTAAAGTTATTAAAATATAGTTTTTTTCCACTTCATCTGCCATCTCTCAGCTTGTCATGGTTTTATTTGCTATTTAATGTTCTAAGTTAAGAAAAATTGGCAATTCCCTGGCAGTGCAGTGGTTAGGACTCCAAGCTTTTGTTATTGAGTCCAATCTCAGTATGACAGGCTAATGGATCGGAGATGAGATGTTGAGGTGAGGAATATTATTCAGAGAGCTGATTGACGGAGAAGGTGGCAGATAAATATCTCAAAATAACTAGCTTATGAGGTGAGGGCCAAATGCCAGGTTCTTCTATAGATCAGAGATGGGGAGAGGTGAGGAAAGAAAGTAAAAAGGCCTTTAATCCTGCAAATATATCCTAGAATGGCAAGCCTCAGGCAGGCTACGTGTTGATTCTTCCTTCCTGCCATCTACAGATGGACAGGGTTCTGAACAAAGGCACTTCAGTTTAACAGTGAGGCAGAGGGACAGTATTCTCTGAAGCAGGCCATTATGTTTGATTATAAGAACAAAAGCAGTGAAAGGCATGTCAAAGAAACAGTTCCAATATGGAGTCAGAATTAGCTTATCCCTGCAACACTCTGACCGCCAAAGCCACAGTCTCAGGTTCATTCCCAGGTTGGGGAACTAAGATATCCAAACGCTACCTGGCAGATCAAAAATTTTAAAAGGAAAAAGAAATTAATTTAAATATTACTGTGATTTTTATCATTCATCTTTATATTGTGCATTGTCACTTTTCACCTCAAAAATGAGA
This sequence comes from Bison bison bison, assembly GCF_000754665.1. Taxonomy (NCBI): domain Eukaryota; kingdom Metazoa; phylum Chordata; class Mammalia; order Artiodactyla; family Bovidae; genus Bison; species Bison bison. Next base: position 3,643,491 of record NW_011494935.1, on the reverse strand, counting down.
ATTTAACTAATAATCAGGATTCCTGAAATTACACAGTTCATATTTCACAGTTTGTATGTACATATATATTTAGTTTACATAATAGCAGTGGAAATGCTGCACACGACTAACACCAACTTTTTTTTTTCAGATGGCAGCAGGTTTAATCAGATCAGATCAGATCAGATCAGTCCCTCAGTCGTGTCCGACCCTTTGCAACCCCATGAATCACAGCATGCCAGGCCTCCCTGTCCATCACCAACTCCCGGAGTTTACCCAGACTCACGTCCATCGAGTCAGTGATGCCATCCAGCCATCTCATCCTCTGGCGTCCCCTTCTCCTCCTGCCCCCAGTCCCTCCCAGCAGCAGTCTTTTCCAATGAGTCAACTCTTCACATGAGGTGGCCAAAGTACTGGAGTTTCAGCTTTAGCATCATTCCTTCCAAAGAAATCCCAGGACTGATCTCCTTTAGAATGGACTGGTTGGATCTCCTTGCAGTCCAAGGGACTCTCAAGAGTCTTCAACACCACAGTTGAAAAGCATCAATTCTTCGGCGCTCAGCCTT
>NW_011494935.1:3641046-3642846 GCF_000754665.1 Bison bison bison | reverse complement strand
TTCGGCGCTCAGCCTTCTTCACAGTCCAACTCTCACATCCATACATGACCACAGGAAAAACCATAGCCTTGACTAGACGAACCTTTGTTGGCAAAGTAGTGTCTCTGCTTTTCAATATGCTATCTAGGTTAGTCATTAACTTTCCTTCCAAGGAGTAAGCGTCTTTTAATTTCATGGCTGCAGTCACCATCTGCAGTGATTTTGGAGCCCAGAAAAACAAAGTCTGACACTGTTTCCACTGTTTCCCCATCTATTTTCCATGAAGTGATGGGACCGGATGCCACGATCTTCGTTTTCTGAATGTTGAGTTTTAAGCCAACTTTTTCACTCTCCACTTTCACCTTCATCAAGAGGCTTTTTAGTTCCTCTTCACTTTCTGCCATAAGGGTGGTGTCATCTGCATATCTGAGGTTATTGATATTTCTCCTGACAATCTTGATTCCAGCTTGTGTTTCTTCCAGTCCAGCATTTCTCATGATGTACTCTGCATATAAGTTAAATAAACAGGGTGACAATATACAGCCTTGACATACTCCTTTTCCTATTTGGAACCAGTCTGTTGTTCCATGTCCAGTTCTAACTGTTGCTTCCTGATAGTGGCCCCCAAAGGTATGCCAAAGTTGTAACCCCTAGAACCTGCAAAGATGACCTCCTTTTGAAAAACAATCTTTGTACATGTAATTGTGGATTTTGAGATGAGATCAACCTGGATTAAGGTGACCCCTTGTTTGTTTGTGCTCAGGTGTGTCTGGTTCTTTGCGACCCCGTGGCCTGTAGCCTGCCACACTCCTCTTCCATAGACTTTTCCAGGCAACAATACTGGATAGGTTGCCATTTCCTACTCCGTAACACCATCTTTTTATTTCACTTCTATTTTGTTTGTTTTTGTTTCTTGTTTCAATAATCTACCAGTTTTTATGAACAAAAAATACTGATGCATATTAAAAGGTATTTTTGCCTGTCACTTAAATGTCCCCATTTTCTGGATGGCAAGTTGTCTTCTCCATGGATGTGACTGCCTGTTTCTCCCCGGGGCCCCAGCTACCAGCTACGTGGCTCTGTCAAAACAGGGCAGGAGCCGCCTGTGTACGGGAAAAGCTTGTGGCCCCCATCTGCAGCTCTAGTCAGCGTTTTCACAGAGAAGAAATTGCTTTTGTGTTCTGCCTGAGAAGGCCACCAGTGAGATTAAAATATCTGCTGCAAAATGGACGTCAACCCAGGTTCTTTACATGAGGAAGGCTAATCTTCATCTTGGAGCCCAACCCTCTGCCTGTAGTTCTCAGTTTAGGACAGTTGTTCTCAGATTCACTTTCTGGCCTTTAAGGACCCAGCTCTCCAGCCATGCAGGTCTGCACCAGAGCAATGCGGAAGGACAGAGAGAGGAGACAGCTCTAGGGGAGTGTATGGAGGTGGGGCCTCAGGCCACCCAGAGTCAGAGGAGGAAGAAAGTGAGCAGGTGAGCTCAGGGCTCCACATCCTGCCTCTGAGGGCAGGTGAAGCACTGGGCCCGCAGGGGCCAGCTGAGGGCGCTCACTCTCATGCCAGGGCCGGGGCGAGGTCAGGCGTGCGGCAGAGTAGGGTTACCAACCACTGCCCCAGAAGTCGGGCGGGCCACAAGCAATGCCCAGCACCAGGCCCTTCCCCTACAAAGAGAACCACCAGCTGGCCAACAAGAGTGTAGTGGGCTGACCCAAGCCTTCAACAGTGGGCACGAGGTTTCCCTAAAATAAATATTAGTTCCAGCTTATCAGCCGTTGGCCATCTGTGCAGGGCAGGGGTTGGGGGAGCTCAAACTCATTG
>NW_011494935.1:3616475-3640946 GCF_000754665.1 Bison bison bison | reverse complement strand
CCAGATGCTTCCAGAGTTGCTGCCAGTAGGAACGGAGGCCCAGGAGAGTCTTGGGCCCTAGGGCACCTGTGTGGCCAAGACTGAGACTGCTGGCCACACGTCGAATCCCCAGCTGAGGGCAGGCAAGCCCTCGTGGAGGCAGAGCCTCGTCCGCTCCTGGGCCGGGGGCCAGTGGACACCAAGGAGCTCTATCTAGTACCATCTCAGGAGGTCAAGGCTTGTTCTCTTTCTGCCCCATCCTGGTCGCCCACCCTCTGCTGCACCTCTGCTCGGCTCCTTTGTTCCCTACCACCCTCACCCCCACACAAAGCTGCCTGGAGGTGAGGAACCGGTGACTGAGGGACTTTTGTTTTTTAATAAAAACCATATAAAGTCTACAACATGTGTTTTGATATACACATACATCGAACCTAGGTCTCATGCATTGCAGGCAGATTCCTTACCCTCTGAGCTACCAGGGAAGCCTTACCTATACACAGTGAAATGATTACTACAGCTGAGCTAATTAACGTATCCATCACTCCCATCAGAATATATAGTTACCTAAGGTTTTGTTTTTGTTTGTTTTGGTGGTGAGAGCACCTGAGATCCCCTCTCTTAGCAAATTTCCAGTATACAATGCGGTTTTTGTTTGTTTGTTTGTTTTTGGACATGCCTTATATGGGATCCTAGTTCCCTGATGAGGGATGGAACCGATACCCCCTGCCTTGGAGGGATGGATCCTGGTCTACTGGACCACCTGGGAAATTCCTACAATGCAATTTTATCAACTATAGCCACTGTGCTGTACATTAGATCCTCATAACTTGTCCATCTTACACAACTGTAACTTTGTACCCTTTGAATAATAGCTTCCCATTTTCCTTAGCTCCCACTCCTGGTAACCACTGTTCTGTTGCTTCAATGGATTCAATTTTAGTTTCCACGTGTAAGTGATACAGTACTTGTCTTTCTGTGTTTGGCTTATTTCACTTAGCATAATGCCTTCCAGGTTCATCCATATTGTTAACCATAACAAGATTCCCTTCATTTTTATGGTTTAATAATATGCCATTGTGTAAATATACTATAATTTCTTTATCCATTCATCCATCAATGGGCACTTAGTTTGTTTTCATGTCTTGGCTGTTGTGAATACTGCTGCAGTGAACTTCTTGAGATGTGCACATCTTATCAATACTCTCTACCTCTGGCTCACTCATGAGTAGGGAAGCTGCTGCTGCTGCTAAGTCTCTTTAGTCGTGTCCGACTCTGTGCGACCCCATAGACGGCAGTCCATCAGGCTCTCCCGTCCCTGGGATTCTCCAGGCAAGAACACTTGAGTGGGTTGCCATTTCCTTCTCCAATGCATGAAAGTGAAACGTGAAAGTGAAGTCGCTCGGTCGTGTCCGACTCTTAGTGACCATGGACTGCAGCCTACCAGGCTCCTCCATCCATGGGGTTTTCCAGGCAAGAGTACTGGAGTGGGGTGCCATTGCCTTCTCCAAGGTAGGGAAGAAAGGAAAGGAAAAGGAACGACGGTTGCCCCATCTTTTCCTTTCCTTCTTTGTCATAATATGTGGTTGCTTAATACAAGTAAGCAACACCAGTAAGAAAGACTGTGATAAGCTTCTGTGATTGTTCATATTTCTCAGAATGCTACTGCCTTCTGTTATGGGCTGAACTGTGCCCCCACCAAAGTATTTTAATTTTTATTTGGACATAGGGTTGTTCTAGTTATAGTTAGTTAAGATGAGATCACAGTAGTGGGGTGACCCCTTAATCTAGTTGACTGACTAGTGTCCTATAAGAACACTATGAAGATGAAGGCAGATGAAGAAAATGCAGATGGAAGCCAAGTCACCATGGGCTGACAGCCACTGCCAGAAACTGGAAGAGGCAAGGAAGTATTCTACCCAGAGCCTCCAACGGAGCATAGCCCCATTGACTTCTAGGCTCCAGAATTGTGAGCGAGTACAGATCTGTTGTTTTAAGCCACACCGTTTGTGGTATTTTGTTAATAGCAGCCTTTGGGAAACTGTCACACCTTCTTTTTGCGTTCAAAGCAAGTCTAGTTCAGGTGGAAAGTAAAGCGTCTCAGGGTTGTCAGTTCTTCCCGCCCTGTGACCTGCAGCTATAGATGTAACACACTTACCTTCTACTTCTTTGGATTTCACTGAAAGTGAAGTCGCTCAGTCGTGTCTGACTCTTAGCGACCCCATGGACTGCAGCCTACTAGGCTCCTCCATCCATGGGATTTTCCAGGCAAGAGTACCGGAGTGGGTTGCCATTGCCTTCTCCTACACATTGCTAGTGCTATGCTAATGCTAAGTCACTTCAGTCATGTCCGACTCTGTGTGAGCCCATAGACGGCAGCCCACCAGGCTCCTCCGTCCCTGGGATTCTCCAGGCAAGAATACTGGAGTGGGTTGCCATTTCCTTCTCCAATGCATGAAAGAGAAAAGTGAAAGTGAAGTCGCTCAGTCGTTTCCAACTCTTAGCGACCCCATGGACTGCAGCCCTCCAGGCTCCTCTGTCCATGGATTTTCCAGGCAAGAGTACTGGAGTGGGGTGCCATTGCCTTCTCCGACATATACACATTACCATATATAAAATAGATAACTAATAAGAACTTACTGTAAAGCACAGGAAACTCTACTCACTGCTCTATAATGGCCTATATGGGAAAAGAATCTAAAAAAACAATGTGTATGTATAACTAATTCACTTTGGTATATGCCTGAAACTAACACAACATTGTAAATCAACTATACACCAATAAAAATTTTAAAAGAGACAAAGACTCCAAGGAAATACTACTCAAAGTCTAGCCTCAGCTTAGGACCTGCAAAGCTGAGTGCCTGAAGAATTTGTATCATGGACCCCCCTGCCACCCAGGATATTTACTGTGGTGTGGTTATGGCAGCAAAAGGCTGGAGACAATGTAAATGTCCAGCAGAAGAAGATTGGGTCCATATATCATGATGGATGGATCTATACTATGCAACTATGGAGTGACTGTGGAGCTTCCCTGATGGCTCAGTGGTAAAGAATTCTCCTGCAATGCAGGAGATGGGGGTTCGATCCCTGGGTTGGAAAGATCCCTTGGAGAAGGAAATGACAACCTCCTCCAGTATTCTTGCCTGAAGAATTCCATGGACAGAGGAGCCTTGTACAGTACAAAGGGTCACAAAGAGCCTGACTGATCTACTGAGCACACGGGGTAGCTGTGCAGCTCCATGGGCACTGCCATGGGACACGGAGAGGGAAAAACAAGATGCAGAAGGATGTGTTCCATACGCTGCCATTCATGTAAAGGGGGAAAGGCATGGGTATTCATGTTGGTAAGTGCATGGATCACTTCTGGAAGGAAACATCAGGCGCTGAGGAGATCAAAGCCTGGGAACAGGATGAGAACACATCCTTTTCACCATAAATATACATTTATAATGTGAGGGCTTGTATTCTATGAGGGGGAAAAAGACAAAGGAAAGTTAAAGTGACCAGTTGAAAAAAAAAAAAAAAAGTGAGCAGTTGATAATATTAGATTGATTTGTCCTCTGAGGAAGATTGGAAAGATCAGAGAAAAAAAAATTATTTTCTCATTTTATACCTGGGAAAGTTTTAGATAGGTAGGATGGTCTTGCTCTAAATCTTTGGTTCCCATCCTGTGAGTTTCAGAGATTGGAAGTGGAAAGGCAGTAATTGGTTCATAGTTCATATTTGATAAAATTGTAGGTTTTGAATGAATGAATGAATACTTCTTGGTTTATTTACTTCTCATAATGCAGTGAGTGGGAGAAGTAACTCCAGTTGCATTTGTCCTCTGTCATCTACCATAGGAAGCCTCTTCTGCTAAGGGCACTGACATTTCTACCTGTGGACCGGACTCACTACCAAAACCACCAGTGCAACATGTCTTCATCTTTCAGAGACACAGGGAAAATGAGAGACTCCTGAGAATGATATACAAAAGACTGAATAATATGAATGATGTTTAGTATCCTCTTAAAATAGCCCTGGGAGAAGAGATCAAAGTCTCTGCATCTTGCTCAGCTATTGGGACTCTGGATAACTGAGAACCTGAAGTTAGGAAGAGAGAACTCCAAATCAAAGAACAATAAAGACCTGACCTCCTTTGGTGTACCCTGAGAAAGAAATAATACTGCTATAAAAAAGATAAAACCAAATCAGAAACAAAACAACCCTGTGAATTGTTATTCAATGGAAGGCCACTCTGTAAATATATCAAGTGATTTTTTTTTAAATAGCATTCATTCTTTTTTTCTGATTGTGAAAGTAATGCATGTTTCTTAAAGAAAATTTAGAAAACTCAGATATACTAGAATAAAAACTAAATTAAAATTTCCCATAATATTACCACTCTGATTACACAGGGTAATGTTTTAAAAGATGCTTGCTCTTTGGAAGAAAAGCTATGACCAACCTAGGCAGCAATATTAAAAAGCAGAGACATTACTTTGCTGATAAAGGTCCGTCTAGTAAAGGCTATGGTTTTTCCAGTAGTCATGTTATGGATGTGAGAGTTGGACTATAAAGAAAGCTGAACGCCAAAGAATTGATGCTTTTGAACTGTGGTTTTAGAGAAGTCTCTTGAGAGTCCCTTGGACAGCAAGGAGATGCAACCAGTCCATCCTAAAGGAAATCAACCCTGAACATTCATTGGAAGGACTGATGCTGAAGCTGAAACTCCAATACTTTGGCCATCTGATGTAAAGAACTGACTCATTGGAAAAGACTCTGATGCTGGGAAAGATTGAAGGCAGGAGGAGAAGGGGACAACAGACGATGAGATGGTTGGATGGCATCACCGATTTGATAGACATGAGTTTGTGTAAGCTCCGGGAGTTGGTGATGGACAGGGAAGCCTGGAGTGCTACAGTCCTTGGGGTCACAAAGAGTCTGACATGACTGAGCGACTGAACTGAACCGACTGAATGTTTTTATGGACATTTTTTTTTGAGTGTGTGTATGTGAGCATAATGTATAATTGGGATCATAATCTAATCTGCTTTTTCACTTAATATCTTGTGAACATTTTCTCAGATAATTATTTATTCTCTTTAAAAATGTTGAGCTAAATTAATATTTAACCAGTCCCTGTTCACTATAATGGAAAAGCTTTGTGATGAAACCCCCTGTAAAGAAATCTTTGTACTCATATGCTTATTTTTTTAGAGTGAATTTCCAGAAGTGGAATAGTTGGATCCAGTGATACTTTTTTAAGGTGTTTTTTGTTTTTGTTTTGTTTTTTAGTTTGAGTAAGTTTATTGTTATATTTTTACAATAATAGATGAGACACAATTATCTCCTGCTTTTCCAGCATCTCAATATAAAAGACAATAATCGAGTGTATCAGTGAAAGTAAAAAAAAACAAAAAACGCAAAAGTCTAAGGTTTTGGAGAGAAAAGTGACTATAAGATATGTGTAGAAAGGCTGTAAATGGTTTTAGCTGAGGCTTGCAAATAGCGATCTTTGTCTCTCATGAAGACTTGAGGGCCAGGCACCTTCCAGGAATAAGATGCCCGCTCAGCTCACCACGAAGTGGAGGAAGCCCTGCTGCAGGGGAGAATGTGGGTCAGTTTTGTGGGCCACGCAGGGCCCAGGCCCTTGGGCTGTGTCGTCTGCTTCCCAGTCAGCTTAGAACTGCGTCTGAATACAATTATATTGTCTCTTAGAAGACGTGTTACTTTTCATTCCCACCAACGTTGTATTTGTCAATCCTGTATATTGTGCTTTAAGAAATTCTTGTCAGAGATACACCCCGTTTCTAAAACATGTTTAATGTCTTGGCTAGTGAGTATGAGCATTTAAAAAAAGCTTATTTAAAAGTGATAACTGTCTATCTGAATTTCCTCTTTCATGCATGCATGTTCATCCATTCCTGCATCTCAGGTGTTAGTGTCTTACATAGGGATTTACAAGAGGTCTATATGGTAAGATCAACCATTGTCACATTTGTTAACAACATTCTCTCTGGTTTATCATTTGCCTTTTTGGCGATATTTGATGGCTGAGTGCTGAGTGCTAAGTCACTTCATTCGTGTCCGGCTGTGTGACCCCATGGACGCAGGCTCCTCTGTCCATGTGATTCTCTGGGTTTATTTATTCAAATCTATATATACTCATCCTGGCCTTTTGTTTCTTCCTGTGCCTTAACCTCTAGACCTTCTCTTCTGAAATAATTCACCTATGTTTTCTTTCTTAATTATCTTGTATTTTTTGTTTTTGTTTTTTTTTTATGGGGTAGGTTGTCATTTGTTTGTAGTTCTTTGGGTTTGATAAAGTTAATTTGTTATGTGGAGGCCACCCCAGTGGTCTGGCCTACATCACACATTTAAACCTAAGTCAGCCAGCCCACACTGACTGGAAACATCTCACTATATAGGGAACCTAAGTACAGCAATCAGAGTCCTCCAAGTGAGCTAAAGCTGGCTCACCCTACCCTAAAAAAATAGGACCTCCTCGTCAATCATGCCCTGTTTCCTGCTCCTTCTAACACTCCATAAATAAACTATCTCCCTTTTAAAATTTCTAATTAGAGGATAATTACTTTACAATATTGTGATGGTTTTTGGTATACATCAACATGAATCGGCCAAGGGTATGCATATGTCCCCTCCCTCTTGAACTCCCCTCCCACCTCCTTCCCCATCCCTCCCCTCTAGGTTATCACAGAGCACCAGCTTTGAGTTCCCTGCCAATCACCTCAAGGTGTTTGAGTCAGACACCAAAATCCCACCGGCTATCTACTTTACATATGGTAATATATGTGTTTCAATGCTATTCTCTCAAATTATCCCATCTGGTCCTCTCCTTCCCCCACTGTGTCTGTTCTTTATGTCTGTGTCTCCTTTGCTGCCCTGCAAGTAGGATCATCAGTACTAACTTTCTAGATTCCATTATTATGCATATAAAATTCACTTTTGCCCAAAATTCCTTGGGAAGAATCTTCCACTGTTTGTAAGGCACTGTACTCTCCCAATCCATGAATTATTTTCCCTTAAATAAATAACATCAAACCATCACTAAATTGTTTTAGTTTTGTCATTTAACAGGTTCTTATTTTTAATTTGATGATGGTTTAAATAAATCCCTAATTTTACTTTTTTTCCTCAAATTAACTAATTTCCCCTGGCCAGTTTATTGAAGAATTTATCCTTTTCCCCTTAAAAGTGAAATGCCACATTTATCATAGTTTCTAAGTATGTGGGATATATTTCTAAACTTTAGATTATTCCACTGATACTTATCCACCTATTCTTGTGTCAATACCACACTGTTTGAATCATAGATCTGCAATATGTTTTAAGATTTGGCAACATACAGCTTTATCCCTCATTTTTAAAAGATAAAAATCTTAGCTTTACTCACTGATATTCTTCCATTTAAGTGTTAGAAGTGTTGTCATCCCTCCCCCACTGCCCATCTACCCACAATCGTTAGAATTTTATTAAAAAAGTTAATTTGTGTAAAGTTGGTATTTTCACCTTTTTCTATTTCCTCAAACTTTTCTTATTCTGCTCAACCTTTATAATGTCTTTATTAAAAGCCTATACTTATTAATGCTTATTCATTAATATTTTTCATTTTTACAAGTTTTTTTTTTCTTTTTAACATTAAAACTTCTCTTTAAGCACCTATTGAAGCTTATCAAAGCCGATTTAAAAATTTCTTTCCAGGTGGGTACCTGCCTGTAGGAAACTAGTCAGAAACCAAAGCCTCCTTAGTAGCAGTTAGTTATTGAGTGTTTTATATTTGCCATGGGGATTATCCCTTTATACGAATTACCTTATTTAATGATGCAGTATCTCCAGCAGATTGGTGTGGTTTTTATTCCCCGTTTCCACGTGAGGGTTCCCAGAGAGTCTGAGGAACATGGCAAAAGTTATCCAGTCGGTAGCTGGATTTGAAACGAGTCTGTGAATCTCCAAAAGTATCACAAAAAGCAATCAATCTGTTGCTCCATCAGAGGGGCTGATTCAAGGGAGTGTCTTTCCGAAAACAAATTAAAACTAAATTAAAAAGACAATGCTTTCCATCCACCTGACCATCCAGAAACACTGGTTTTCTCTCAATGTAATGAGTAGATCTATACTTTGCAGGAGCACAAAACAAAACCCGTTGATTTACTGAGCCTTCTTTAGAAACAGGGACTCGTGGATAATCAAGAGCGGGTTTTAGGGGCTTCCGTGGGAATTTTACATTTAGACATTCACCTCCGCATTGCAGGGCTAGTTAAAAAGAAAAAGCAGGTGGAACCGACTAAAGGTAGAACAGCGCACGCGAGAGATAGAACTTTCTGGGGGCATCCTGCCCGCGCCTTTCACGAGTGGCGCGCGCAGGTGGCGCCGCGGTCCCAGCGCTGCCCGCGTGAGCACACGGTGGTGTCCAGGAGACCACCGGGAGTCCCCGCGAAGGTGAGAGGAAGCTTTCCACCCAGGCGGGGGTGGAGTGCGGACAGGAAAAACAGCCAGCTCGGGCGAAAGAAAGACTCCAATTCCCAGCCCCCAGCCCCGCGGGGTGCGGGGGCCGGCGGCGCATGCGCGAGGCCCGGCCCCCAATTCCCCCAGAGAAGGAGGGAGGCCCCCGGCGGCCCAGAGGCTGCGAGCCGCGGCGGGACCCGAGCGCACGCAGGGGCGCGGCGGCGGCAGGGGTGAGCAGGGCTACGGAGGCGGCGGTCGAGAGCTTGGAGCGCCCCGCGCCAGGGGCCCCTTCGCTTGCAGGCACCCGAGGGCACAGCCGGCTCGGCCCTGGGAAGGGCCCGGCGCCCGCAGCCCCCCACCTCCGGAGAGGGATGCGTGAGTTTCGCCCCGGCTGGAGGGCAGGATGTGGGAGCAGGACAAAGGCTGGGCGGCGGGGGAGGAGTTGGGGACGGCGAGCCGGTGGCCGCTGCCTGAGCCCCGGCCTCTGGAGAGCTAAAGGAGTCTGCAACTTTCTGTGCAACTTTTGCAAAAAGGAAGATAAAAATTCTGCAAGTTGTTGCAGAGCTCCAGGTCGCCTCAGGTCCCGTGAGTAAAGGGGAGGGGACGCTGCAGCCTTCTTGGGATGGGAGGCGACCGTCCTCCGCTGAGTGGGGCAGAAGGGGGCGCCCGGCGGAGGCCCGGGCCGAGGACAAGAGAGGATGGGGATGCCGGGGTAGGAGCTGGGGGGCGCGCTGCGGGCTCTGAAGTTGCCTGTGTCCACTCAGGGTGTGCCCTCAGAGCCCGGTAGCCTCGGAGAGCGGCGCTGCAGACGCGATGATGGATGAGCCGTGGTGGGAAGGGCGCGTCGCCTCGGACGTCCACTGCACCCTGCGCGAGAAGGTCAGTCCCTCCTCGTCCTTGTCACTCGCAGGACTGGGCATTTAAAGTCCCTTTCGCTCTTGACTCCATATCCTCGGGTCGCCCTGCGTCGGAGCTAGGAACTCCTGGTGCCTTTCTTTCCTTCTGCTCTTAGCCTCCTTCTGGGACATTCGCGGGAAGAAGGGGAATGAGAAACGGGACTGGAGAGCTTAAATTGATTTTTCTGCATAGGAGCCCAGAGTTGTTAGACAACTAAACTGTACTCCTTAAGGTGGTATTTCCCATAGTATTGTCACCCTAGATTATTTTAAAGGATACATGAACGGACTTAAAAAAGTTACCGTGTATTTAATGTACAGTTTAAAAACATGTATCTAGCAAGCTCTGCGTAGAATAAATGATGCTGATTTTCCATTTATTGTAACGATATAGCAGTTCCTTTAAATATAAGTTTATTTGAGTAAGAGTAGTAACATGGTATAAAGAACAGTTAGGTTAATGCTAGACTAAGGCGTATGTAGTTATGCCCCACCCCAAATATATCTAGGATGGGACTGAATAAGATTTTAGAAACACTAGTCTAAAGGAGAGGCTACAAAACTAGGAGAATGTGGGGAGAAAACCAGCACTCCCCTGCCAGTGTGCCTCCACTGGCAGAAGATGGGGACAGCTAAGAGAGATCTCTGCTCTCCCCAACCCCTTAAAGGGAGAGGTGCTGATGGGCTCTGGGAAGGTGGTGGAGTCCAGGTGGGTTAGAGGTATGGCCTGTGTATCTTGTCTCCTACCCCTGAGCTGAGACTGGGAAGGGTGGTTTGGGGAACAGGTGTGTAGTAAAAGGTGTATATTGGTTTCCTAGGGCTGCTGGACAAGCTACCACAAACCTGAAGACTTAATAAAAATGTGCTCTCTCACAATTCTGGAAGCTGGAAGTCCGAAATTAAGGTGTTAGCAGGGCCATGTTACTCCTTGGCTTTCCTTGGCTGGTAGATGCATCACTCTGTCTCTGCCTCTTGTCACACGGTGTTCTGTCGGTATATCTGTCTGTGCCTCTGTTTTCTTGCTTTATAAGGACACCATTCGTTGGAATGAGGGCTGCTTGACCTCATCTTAATTTAACTAATTACATCAGAAAAGACCCTATTTCCAAATAAAGCCATTCTGAGGTTCTGGGTGGACATGAATTTTGGGGGGACACTATCCAACCTAGTACGGGGAGGGGGAGGTCTCCTTAGTGGAGTTCCTGGGTCCCTGCATAGACAGGTCCCACATCCAGTGCATTTGCACCCAATGTCTGTGGAGTTCTGCTTAAAAAATCATTAGCTATTCAGAGTTTTTTCCTCATGAGGGGGTAGCTGTATTCCAGTCCAATTATCTTATCTTTGTTCCTGTACCTACTAGGCAATCTCTGTTTTGCATTGCTTGTCAGGGCTGTGGCTTTCCTCTGCTTCCCTTGGTTTTTCTCCCCAGAACAGTATGGCCCAAGGTGCAAGCATATCAAGGCATATGGAAAAGAAATCCAGATCTTGATGGTTCAGTTAACATGCAGGGAGTGGGAGTGTAATAAGGTAATTGGTAAACAGGTAATAAGGATTGGTCCTTTTCTGGAGGTGGTGGCTAGATGAATTAGTGAGGCCTGCTGTAAAAACTGGGTTTCCTTGTTCTTTGCAGGTGCCAGTGGTTGTCAGTTCTGCTTGTAGCTTAGGGGAATGGCTTTGACCTCATTGGTTCCTTTCTGGCAGGAATGATTTCTGCTGCTACTGCTAAGTCACTTCAGTCCTGTCCGACTCTGTGCGACCCCATAGACAGCAGCCCACCAGGCTTCCCTGTCCCTGGGATTCTCCAGGCAAGAACACTGGAGTGGGTTGCCATTTCCTTCTCCAAAGTATGAAAGTGAAAAGTCAAAGTGAAGTCGCTCAGTCGTGTCCAACTCTAGCGACCCAATGGACTGCAGCCTACCGGGCTCCTCTGTCCATGGGATTTTCTAGGCAAAAGTACTGGAGTGGGGTGCCATTGCCTTCTCCGAAGGATTTCTGAGAGCAGTATAAACTCAACCAGCTCAGTTACCTGAGAATCCTAGACCTTTTGTATATAAATAAGAATGTTCTAATCTCTCCTTCAGCCACTCAAAGGAGCAGGGCAGGCAGTTCCCCATTAATTGTGCCTCACCCATGTCGTATTAGTTCACTGTTGGGCTGCCTACCTTGAGGGAGGATGGGTTTGTCCAGGTCTTACGTGTTAGAGGTTGAAAACTCACTTGAGTTAGTGCTCAGAGTCACCTGTGACTTAAAACTGGTCTTATTAGTTCCTTTTTCTTTTTAATTGAAGTACAGGTGATTTACAATGTTGTGTCAGTTTCTAGTGTACAGCAAACTGATTCAGCTATGCATATATATATACATATTGTTTCATATTCTTTTCCATTATAAGATCGGAGAAGGCAGTGGCACCCCACTCCAGTACTCTTGCCTGGAAAATCCCATGGACGCAGGAGCCTGGTGCCCTGCAGTCCATGGGGTTGCGAACAGTCGGACACGACTAAGCGACTTCACTTTCACTCTTCACTTTCATGCATTGGAGAAGGAAATGGCAGCCCACTCCAGTGTTCTTGCCTTGAGAATCCCAGGGATGGGGGAGCCTGGTGGGCTGCCGTCTATGGGGTCGCGCAGAGCTGGACATGACTGAAGCGTCTTAGCAGCTTAGCAGTGCTATACAGTGGGACCTTACTGTTTATCTGTTCTCTATATAAGTTTGCATCTGCTAATTCCAAACTCTTAGTTTATTTCTCTCCTCCCATCTTCCCCCTTCAGTAACCATAACTTTGTTTTCAAAGTTTGTGAGTCTGTTTCTGTTTTGTAAGTAAATTCATCTGTATCATATTTTAGATTCCGCATGTAAGTGATATCATATGGTATTTGTCTTTTCCTTTCTGACTTAACTTCACTTAGTATGGTAATCTCTAGGTTCATCCATGTTGCTGCAAATGGCATCATTTGATTCTTTTTATGGCTGAGTAGTAGTCCATTGTATGTATATCACATCTTCATTTGTTGATGGACATTTAGGTTGCTTCTATGTCTTGGGTATTGTAAATAGTGCTGCTATGAACATTGGGTTGTGAATGGTGTTTCAAATTTGTTTTTTTTCTGGGTATAAACCCAGGAGTGGGATTGTTGGATCATATGGCACCTCAATTTTTGTGTTTTTTGAGGAATTTCCATACTGTTTTCCATAGTGGCTGCCCCAATTTACATTTCCACCAACTGTTAAGGAGGATTCCCTCTTCTCTACACTCTTTCCATTATTTTTATTGTTTGTAGACATTTTAATGATGGCCATTCTGAGCAGTATGAGGTGATACCTCATTGTAGTTTTGACTTTCAGTTCTCTAAAAATCAGTGATGTTGAGCATTTTTTCATGTAACTAATGGTCATCTGTCTGTCTTCTTTGGAGAAATGTCTGTTTAGGTCTTCTGCCCAATTTTTGATTGGGTTGTTTGTTTTTTTGTTATTGAGTTGTATGAGCTGTTTGTATATTTTGGAAATTGAGCCGTGTAGGTCACATCATTTGTGAATATTAAAGTACTCCTTTGAGCATCCTACCTGGCCCTGCTGCTTCTGTTGAAGCAGCCTTAGAGCCCTTCCTCATTTAACTACTTTTCTGCTGGGGCCTGGTGGTGCCAGCCAGTACAGGGGAGTCAGGATTCTTCCCCACCACACCTGTGCCCTTGAACTTCTTCACTGAACATGAGAGAGGAGCAGATCATCCCTACCAGGCTAGTGGTGACAGTGAGGCTGTTGGTGATGTTTTTCAGGCATATGGCTCAAGGAGTGTTCGGATTAGACTGACTTCCACTTTTTTTTTTTTTCTTTTTTTTTTTTGCCAAAAGATGCATCCAGCCATTTAAAATGAGCAGGTTCTGGATACACATGATGGAATTAGGGCTGGGGATGGCTCTCAGCTTGAGGCCCAACTTCGTGGTCCTTCAAGCCTCTCTCCCCTCCCCCAAGTGCCCTGGCCCCAAACTCATGCTTCCCTCATGGTCCTGTTACCTGTGTCCCACTCACCAGACTGTGAGCCTCTCACAGGCGTGTGGTGTGTTGTGTGATATCTCAACTTTACCAGACCAGCGTGTGGTATGGAGGGAAGACAAGGGGTGTCCACTGCTTCACCTGCTGCAGGCACAGCCAATGGGGGAGCACAGAGGCGAAGGACCAGGCTCAGGTGGACTTCCTGGGGCACTCGAATGGTGGTGCAGGAGTGCTTCCCAGGAACCCTCTGTCGGGTCTCGAGCATGCCCCAGGAGGTCGCCCTGGCCTGGCGGGGGCTGTCCATGTGAGTGGCTGCAGTGCTGGCCGTGGTGCCAGGGACAGGATCAGGTGAAGGCCGCCTCCTGGCCTCCTATGGACTTAGACAGTAGATAGTCTCATTCTCTTCTGGGATAATGTGGGAGTGGGAGTGGGGAGGAGAGGAATAGAGGAGGGACTAGGAAAAGAATTCCCCACAAAGACAGATCTACTGACCTGGACCAAAGTCCTGCCTTGGGATTGTAGGAAAAGACCTACAGGTTTAGCCCGAATAATAGAAACCTAGATCATTCCTCCCACACTTCTGCCGGGAGGTTCCATTTTCCTCCCTGAATTTTGTTTTTGGACGAGCAGGACAATAGATAGAACTCACTCTGGTCTCCTTTTGACTTATGTCCATTTTATACATAATCATCATTCCAGTTAGGAGGAAGTGCTTATGTTAGTAAAACAGAATGTTTAATAGCTCTCATCACTGTGATTTAAGGCTTCTTGGGTATGTGGAAGACTTTCTGGATATGGGGATTTCAGAGGAGTACTTGGGGAAGAAGTACCCCCACCCTCCCAAAGCCACGTGGACAGCGCTGGTAGCTTTCTCTTCCAGGACTCTGGGAGCCTGTGTGCCAGAGGCCTCCTCCTCCTCCAGCCCCCTCTTCCTCCATCAGGCATTCACCTTCTCCCAGGATCGGAGTCACGTGGTACCATTGGGGTCTTCTCCATCACCCTAGATTTGAGATCTTCAGAGCAAACAGCCACGGAATGTATATTCCCTAAAACAGCCAGTTTTCTCTTCCCAGCCAGTTTTCCTGAAGCTGGGTTTCTTGTACACATAAAGGCCTTTAACTGTGTGAGACTGTGTTTTTTGAACCAGTGGAGTGTTAAAGGACATTTGTACTGATCTGTGACTAAATTTACCCAGAGAAATTCTGAAACACCAACAGAAATGATGTTTAGTGATGCTAATGTTGGTGGCTACCGCTTCTTGAACACTTCATATGTTTCAGACAGTGTGCCAAGCACGCCCCTGTGTGTTATCTCACACTTCATATTTGCCCCGGTTCTGGGACTGACCCTGTAGATGGAAACTGTAAGACAGAGTGTGTCAGTAACTCTCGTGAGATCAAATCCCTGCTTGTATCAGAGCCTGAACATAAATTTGTTTGGGAGAAAACCACCCATTTTAGCCAAGAATGGAAGTACAGCGCCAGGAACAACCAAGGCTCTGCCCTCCGTAACGCTGTAGGCTCCGTATCTTAGTTTGTGGTCCGATGGCTCTCCAAGGGCTGGGTTCTCCCTAAACCATCCTGAGAAACCTGGGCATTGGGAATTGCTGACTCCCAGGGCAGGGCCTCGCTTATCTGGTCCTGGTGGGTCCCCTGCCCCACTTGTGCATGGCGCTTCTCACCTTGAAGTGATCTGGCCTCTGCTGTTTCCTGCCCCTGGCGTGCACCTGGGGGGCTGCTCCTGTTTCTCCCGGCTGGATAAGGGTGAGGTGCCTTGGGACCTTCCTCTTCCTGGAACTCTGACAGCTGCGTGTGGTAGGGTCTCACCCCAGCTCTGTCCTTCACCTGGATTAAAACCGCTGTCTCCTAGTGACTCCTAAAGCGCGCACATTCTTTTATTTTTCTTTTCCAACATCCGTGGTCCCTCTTCTCACTCCTTCCCTTACATTGCTTGAATGTCCCCACTGCAGAGCTGAACATCTGTCTCCTTATAGAAGGTGTTGACCCAGGTTACCTCTTACTTGGTTTTTCTATTCCCTTCCCCCTCATTTTTGGGTTTCTGCACCCCCAGGGAGCAGTTCTTCCTAAATCATGAGGTACACCCAGGTCCACCCATGAGAAAATGTACCATGTACTGGGATGTGTCTGCCCAGCTTAGTTCCAGGAATGTGTCTCCCAGGCCTTTCAAACCCGAATGCTGGCTGGGACAAGCCCTTGGGGACTGACAGGGGCGCCTTGTGGTGGTGGTCTTCAAGTGGGAAGACAGCCAGCCAGAGGTAAGGGTGAAGCTTTTAGCGGAAGCAGAAGTCTCTGGCATGCATCCTCCAGAGCTGCTGCAGACTGCTATGGAGGTGTGTGCAGCCAGAGGATGGAAGGTGGATTGAGAAATGGGGTTCAGAGGCAGGAGGAGATGGCCTTCAAAGTGGCATCTGGCTTGCAGACTCACTGACTGCTCTGCCTTACCTGTATTCTCTAGGAAGCTGGGGACAAAACTGAACCAGAACTTGGCATTTTCTCTCAAGTCCTAGCAGCCTTAGACTGTGGAAGGCCCCAGTGTGCCCTCAACACTCAGCTGAGACTAGATCTTTGCATGTTATCCGTTTTCTGTGGAAGAAGTAGATTATCTCGAAGGCCCCGTTTCATCTGTAAACCAGGAGAGTGATTCCTGCTCCCTGCCTCCCAGGTATCCTGGGAGAAAATGGGTATGGGTATCCTCCTTCCGTCTCCCGGGCCTCTGATTGTGGAGTGGGGAAGGGTCTTGGCGGGCATCCTAGTTGGCTAGGGAAGTCTGTGCTCCCTAAGTGAAGGGAGGACAGTTAAGACTTCCGGTTGGCTCTGTGCCCTTGCCCTTGACTTGTTCTTTGTCTTCTAAACCACACAGCCCCTTGGGTAAAGGGAGTGCAGCCAGCAATTCTCTCTGAGAGAACCTGCCAGAGAGAGGTGACATTGTTGGTCTGCTGTTTCTTCCTTTTCTTTCTCTCTCTTCTTTTGGCCATGCTGCGCAACTTGCAGGATCTTAGTTCCCTGACCAGGGATTGAACCCATGCTCCTGCAGTGGAAGCACTGAGTCCTAACCACTGGATGGCCAGGGATTTCCCTTCATTTTTTAAAAAAGTTATTAAACACACAAAGTACTTTTTTTGTTTCTCTAGAAAACTACGAAAATAAATACAAGCAAACAGAAGAAAGTAATATTCCCCCCACAACCCCACTCCTCAGAGTAATCTGTTAACATTTTAGTGTAGGTTCTTCTGTTCTTGTGTGTGTGTGTCATCACATTTCTGTAGAGCTTTTATTTAGTGAAGATGGAAAATATCTTTTCTTAAAACACTGTTGATTTCATAATATATCATGCTCACATTTCCATATCGTTCTTCTTCACCCAGTCCTGATTATTGGACTTTTGCAAAAAATTTGAAACAATTCATTGTGTTTATTTAGAATAGACAATATAAGAACATTGTAAGAAAGAAACAAACACATATGAAAGGTTGGATGGTGAAGAGGCTCTAGTTCCCTCCCTGAAAGGTACCACTGACTCCAATTTCTCCTGAATCTTTCCAGAGTTATCCTGTGTATGAACAAACCATGTGTGTGTGTTGTGACACAAGTGGTAGTAGAATTTATACACTTCCCTGTACCATTTGATTTTTTAAATGTTTACATTTTAATAATTTAAATGTTTTATGAAACCACCAACAGAAGCCCCATGACCAAAGGGAATTTTTTTGGTCTTTTCTGCTCACTGTAATGATAAAGGTATAGTGTAGATACTCAGTATATATGTGTTGAATGAATGAATGAAATGTTTCTTTTTGGCCATTTTTTATCCAAATGTATACATTTTATTTTATATAAATGTTGTCATAGTGTATTACAGTATATTATAGTTTCATAATTTTTTTGTTAACTGTATATACTAAATAACTTTCTAAGTTAACTATTGGTCTACAGGTATCATGCATAATGTTCTATTGTATGGATATACCATGATTGGATTAACTTGTTTCTTTGTTGAATACTTAAATGGAGCTGCTTATTCATTTTTTTTAGCTGAAGTTAATTTATATATGATACAACACACAGATCTTAAGTAATTTTGCAGTTTTGAGTATGCAGCAAGTTTTGACAAATGTATATACATGTAGCAACCACCATAGTCAAGAGATAAAACATTGGCATCAACCTAGAAAGTTCCCAGGTACCTTTTCTCAGTCACTCACCCCGTCTTGCTCCCAACACCAGGCAGTCACTGAGCTGTTTTTTGTCTGTGTGGATTAGTTTATCTTTTCCAGAGTGGAAATGGAGTTACGTGTATATGCTCTTTTCTGTCTGTCTTTTTAAAGTGTTAGTTTTTTAACACTTTTGAGATTCATCTGTGTTGTGTCTATTAGGAGTTTGTTTCTTTTTTATTGCTGAGTAATATTCCATGTATGTATATTAGATAATTTGTCCATCCCCCTCTTGATGGCCTTTTGGGTCATTTCTCTTGTTCCATTTGATTTTATACAACACTGAAGTGGTGATCCTACTCTGCTGTCTATGAGTGTGCTCATGAGAATAAATGCCTAGAATGGAATTGCTTGTCACAGGGTATGATTTTAAGAACTTTGTATTTCACCAGTTAATAAATTCTCAAAAGTTGCACCAGCTTTCACTTGAACCAGTGGTGTGGGAGGGTGTCTGCTTCCCAGTAACTTTGCCAACCCTGGTATTAGCCTTTTCTAAAAGTCCAGGGACCTCCCTGGTGGTCCAGTAGTTAAGAATCTGCCTTGCAATGCAGGGGACGCGGGTTCAATCACTGGCTGGGGAATTAAGATCCTATATACCTGGAGTAACTAAACCCACACACCAGAACTACTGAGCCTTCGAGCCAAAACTAGAGAGTCCATGTACTTCAACGAAGAGCCCACATGCTGCAACTAAGACTAAAATAAATGGTAAAAAAAGAAAAAGTCTGTTCCATTTTAATAGGTCAAAATGGTGTCTCTTGTCTGTGTTTAAAAAGAATCAGGAACTCTGAATAGGAAAAGTACTAAAAGATGCAAAGGAAGCAGTAGAGAACTCTGAACACTTTCCAGGATCTGGGGAGGCCCATCTGCAGCAGAGAACCATCCTGAGACTCATGTCATGCTAGGGGAGGCCTGCTCACCTTGGACTCAGGCCACAGAACTCTCCAGGCTCCCCCTGCGCCCCGCCACCGCAGTGTGTGCATGGAGTCACTTGGAAACTGAATCCTGAGGCTGAATTTGAATTGTCCTGAGGCGCTGGCCCCCTTGTAGGTCACTGGAGCAGATGGTACCAGAGCCTGGATGTTCTCTTGGTAGGGACATCCCTGCTGGTAGCACCAGCTACTTACTTACTGAGCTGAAAAATGATCGTCTGGTGACTTGAGTGGGTGGGTTGGGATGACAGGGAAGGGTAGGGAGGATCATAAGAACAGCAAGAAGCATCAGGAATTGGATTGATGGAACTAGTGTAAGGAAAAGTTGTAGAAAACCTCAGTGCGCATCAGAGAGGAATTGGTTTCACTGTGGTTCATCCATGCACTAAAATAGGTGGAATTATTAGATGTGAAGAGGTACATAACTTTATACTTAATAACAATTGATTTTTCTGATCATTGTAAAAGTGATCAAATGACTTAATAGGTCTGACTCTTTGGAGTGAACTTGTCCTTAATTTTTTATTATAGAAATTTAAAAAGATACACAAAAGTAGAGAGAATAGTGGAGTGAATCCCTGTGTACTCTACACCTAGCTTCAGTACCTGCTTCTTCTTTGGACAGCATGTCATTTCACCCATAAATATCTACTGAGATAAAGGCCATTTTAAAAAGACATAACAACTATGCCATTCTTACAAAACTCACTATCATTGATTAATAGTCTTCTATGACTCAGTTCCATGCATTGGAGAAGGAAATGGCAACCCACTCCAGTGTTCTTGCTTGGAGAATCCCAGGGACAAAGGAGCCTAGTGGGCTGCCGTCTATGGGCTCGCAGAGAGTCGAACACGACTGAAGCGACTTAGCAGCAGTAGCAGCAGCATGGCTCAGTTCGTGTTCAGTTCTCCCAGCTGTCTCATAAATGGCTTCTATAGTTGTTTCATTTGAATTATGATCTAGATAAGGTCCATGCATTACATTTTCTTAATTGAATGACAAATGGCAAAATTTCCTTTTCCCTGGTGCTGTATTGCCAGATGACACCGCCCTTAGGGCAGAAAGTGAAGAAGTAAAGAGCCTCTTGATGAAAGTGAAAGAGGAGAGTGAAAAAGCTGGCTTAAAACTCAGCATTCAGAAAACTAAGAGGGTTCTTTAAATTCTATAGTGCTATAAAAGTTTCAGAAGTTTCACATACATGATTTAATATAATCCTGTAATAACACTTTTTTAAAATCCGCCTTCTCCTATATTGTCCTTCCTCTTTTCCTCTCTCCATTGGTAACCAGCAGTTTGTTGTTTATATCTGTGAGTCTGCTTCTTTTTGGTTATATTCACTAGTTAACATTTTTTACATTCCACATATAAGTGATATCATACAATATTTGTCTTTCTCTGACTTATTTCACTTAGCATCCGTCAATGTTGCTGCAAATGGCAAGATTTCCTTTTTAGGGCTGAGTAGTATTCCACTGTATATATGTAGACACCACATCTTCTTTATCCATTTAGCTTTTGAAGGACAGTTAGGTTGCTTCCATACCTTGGTAGTTGTAAATAATGTTGCTTTGAACACTGGAGTACACATATCTTTTTGAATTTGTGTCTCTGGTTTTTTCGGCTATCTGCCCAGGAGTGGAATTGCTTGGTTGTATGGTAGTTCTATTTTAATATTTTGGAAAATCTCTATACTGTTTTCCACAGTGGCTGTACCGGTTTGCATTCCCACAAGTAGTGTAGGAGGGTTCTCTTTTTTTCTCCACCTCCTTGCCAACATTTGTTATTTGTATTTTTTTTTTCCTTTTGGTTGTGCTGGGTCTTTGTTCTTACGAATGGGCTTTCTCTAGTTGCGGCAAGTGGGGGGCGATTTTTTGTCGCAGTGGCTTCTCTTGTTTCGAGGCACCGGCTTTAGGGCAGTCAGGTGCTAGGGCTCGCAGGCTTCAGTAGTTGTGGCACGTGTTTTTGTTAGTGGTGGTTCTCAGGGCTTAGAGGAGGGGCTCCGTAGTTGTGGGAACGCTGGCTTAGTTGCTCTGTGGCACGTGGAATCTTCCCACTCCAGGGATCAAACCCTTGTCTCCTGCATTGGCAGGTGGATTCTTATCCACTGTACCAAGGAAGTCCATTACTTGTGTTCTTTTTGATGATGGCCATTCTGTAGATGTCAGGTGATATCTCGTGGTTTTCATTTGCGTTTCCCTGATGATTATTGATGTTGAGCATCTTTTCATGTGCCTGTTGGCCATCTGCATTTCCTTTGAAAAATGTTTGTTTAGTTCTACCCTTTTTAAAATCCAGTTGTTTGTTTTTTTGATTTGTATTTGATCTGTTGAATTGTATCAGTCATATCATTGCAAATAACTTCTACTATTCAGTAGGTTTTAAAAAATTATTCTTAAGTCTTTCATTCTATAATGGTCTCCCTGCCTCCCATTGCCTTAAAAAATTATTTTTCATGCCATTGAATTTTGCCTAATATGTCCTGAAGGACACCCCATATTCTTGATTTGACCTATTACTTCCTCATGGTGTCCTTAACTTCACTGTTAAGTTTGGCTTGTGTACTTTCCTACTCTGTGGGACTAGGACATGCTGTAACCTTCTTGTTCTCTAGCTGTTAATCAAACATCACTTTTTCAGAAGAACCTTCCCTGGCTGCCACACAAGGTCAATGTGGGCCCCTGCTGTGTTCTTAGACAACCCTTGATTATTCCTTCAGCACGCAGCACAATTTGTAATTGTATACTTATTAATGGAATTACTCCGTTTGGATCTCCCTGGATGGCAGGTTTGTGAGGACAGGCTGGGACTGTGTCTCCCCAGTTCTGAGCAGAGCAGCTGCTGCATATGAGCAGCTCCCCTCCCCCCATTGGTATGTGCTCATCACTGACGCCTGGTCTGGGGTCTGTGCTCTATAGTCCACACCTCACCTTCCTGGACCTCACTGCCTGGTAGGGTAGGTAGCATGGCTGTCAGTAACTCCATCTGCTGGGAGAGAAACAGCCTCCAAGGACTTCAGCACTTGGACATTAAGTGGGAGAGCTCGGACCTTAAAACCTCGAGATCTGCTGTCCCAAATCTGACTTTCAGCAAGCAGAGTTGCATGCAGCCTTGAAAGCAGTGATACGTAACAGGAACTTCCCCTGGCGGGGGGGCAACACCTGGGCACCCACACAGGGAGGTGAGAAGGCGGGGGCGAGTGGTACAGAGCTGTTGGCTCTGAGTGGAAATCTCTCATGGGTCTCTTGTGTTAACTTTCTGTTTTGAAATAATGTCAAACTTAGCAGAGTTGCCAGCACAGTACACAATTGTAAACACTTTAACACATTTGACTTATCATCACCTTTTTCTTTCTTTAGACATTTTTTTCCTCTCTTGGATCAAGATGCAGATGCAATTCCCTGTTACCCCTTAACATTTCAGCATTTCTTTTGCATGGTTACTTTTTAAAAAAAATTTATTTGGCTGCACTGGGTCATAGTTTCACCCTGCAGGATCTTTAGTTGTGGCATGTGGGATCTAGTTCCCCAATCAGGGATCAAACCTGGGCTCTCAGCATTGGGAGCTCGGAGTCTTAGCCATTGGACCACCATGGAAGTCCCTACATGGTTTCTTTTAAGATGGGCCATAAATTCTGGGGGAATTTTCATCAAACCACTAGCAGCACCTTCCCAGCTAGGAATCCTCTCTGGAAGCCTGTTTTGGGTGAAGGGGATACAGCAGTCAGATCAGGAGTAAGGGTGGCCTGGCTCTGAGTCTGGGAAGACAAATTCTGGTTCATTTCCTTGAACTGTCCCGTGCCTTGTTGGCTGACCACTTCTTTATCAGGCAGTGCAATGGCTTTTCCAGTAGTCACGTATGGATGTGAGAGTTGGACCATAAAGAAGGCTGAGCACTGAGGAGTTGATACTTTTGAACTGTGGTGTTGGAGAAGACTCTTGAGAGTTCCTTGGACTGCAAGGAAGTCAAACCAGTCAATCCTAAAGGAAATCAACCCTGAATATTCATTGGAAGGACTGATGCTGAAGCTGAAACTCCAATACTTTGGCCACCTGATGTGAAGAACTGACTCGTTTGAAAAGACCCTGATGCTGGGAAAGATTGAAGGCAGGAGGAGAAGGGAACAACAGAGGATGAGATGGTTGGATGGCATCACCGATTCAGTGAACATGAATTTGAGGAAGCTCTGGAAGATGGTGATGGACAGGAAAGCCTGGCGTGTTGCAGTCCATGGGGTCACAAAACCTCGTGTGTTACCTGCAGACACCGAGAAGCTGTACAGAAGATAGCACAGCCCCTAGCCTCACTCCTGGGGGGGAGGTTATTCTTAGTACAACTGAGGATAATCATCTCAGACCACTTCTGGCTGTTGTATTTGTCAGTGGTCATAATAGCCAGTGAAAGTTGGCAAAGCTCTTCCCCATTAATGGGTGCTTGTTGTGTGCCTGACTTATGTTACCTCCCATTATCTAAATCCTCTGCTGCTGCTGCTAAATTGCTTCAGTCATGTCTAACTCTTCGTGATCCCATGGACAGAGGAGCCTGGCGGACAGGGTCCATGGACTCTGTCCGTGGGATTCTCCAGGCAAGAATACTGGAGTGGGTTGCCATGCCTCCCTTCAGGAGATCTTCCCGACCCAGGAATCGAACCTGCGTCTCTTAAGTCTCCTGCATTGGCAGGCAGATTCTTTACTGCTAGTGCCCTCTGGGAATCCCCTAAGTCCTCTAGTAGGTACTAAATTATCTTCATTTTACCCCCACTTTACAGATGAGACAGATGCTAAAGTTTACAGAGTTAAATAACTTATCCAAGGTCATGCAGCAGGTAGATGAAAGAGTCAAGATTTGAACCCAGGCAGACTGGCTCCAAAGTGCACACTCTTAACCACTATACCCATGATGACATCCCATTGCCTGGGGAAATACGAAAAGCTTCCAAAAGAAGGTGAGACATAGAGGAATTTCATCTTCTAGGGCCCAGGGCTGCAGCATATGGTGATCATGCATTGGTGGTCTGCCTGGGGCAGTCTGATGAGTAGGGGGCGGGCAGGTGGACCAGGAGTATCAGCTCTGGGATGTGGGTCTCGGTAGACATTTACGGTTATCCTGAGACATAGAGAACTCTGAGGAATGGGGGCTGGATCACTGAAAAATATCCTTGGCCTTGAAGACCTAGGCGTTGGCAGTGTTCCAAAGAGATGGCCTCTGAACCGGGCAGGAAGTGGGAAGACTTGAGAGTATTAGGCAATAGGATCATAGGAACCAGTTAACAAACAGAGTGAAAGACTTAATGTTTCTTACTTGTTGAAACAAAGTGATTTTCCATTGCTGAGGGATTGGCCTTTTTCATGGTGAAGATTGTTGTTGGAATGCTCCTTCCAGCAATTGCTAGTTTCTGTGTAATTTTTCAAGGCTCCCACTGCCCTCTAAATTAAGGGAGTAGGCATTTATCAGGTGCCACATGCCAGATATTGTTGAATGTTTGGTGCACATTATCTCATTTAATTGTTAAAGTTGCTTAATTTGGGAAAGGAGTACTTCAAGGCTGTATATTGTCACTCTGCTTATTTAACTTATATGCAGTGTAAATCATGCGAAATTCTGCTGGATGAAGCACAAGCTGGAATCAAGATTGCTGGGAGAAATATCAGTAATCTCAGACATGCAGATGACACCACCCTTAGGGCAGAAAGTGAAGAGGCACTAAAAAGCCTCTTGATGAAAGTGAAAGAGGAGAGTAAAAAAGCTGGCTTAAAACTCAGCATTCAGAAAACTGAGATAATGGCATCCAGTCCCATCACTTCCTGGCAAATAGATGGGGAAAGAATGGAAACAGTGACATACTTTACTTTGGGGGACTCCAAAATCACTGCAGATGATGACTGTAGCCATGAAATTAAAAGACGCTTGCTCCTTGGAAGAAAAGCTATGACCAACCTAGACAGCATATTCAAAAGCAGAGACATTACTTTGCCAACAAAGGTCCATCTAGTCCT
>NW_011494935.1:3612805-3616240 GCF_000754665.1 Bison bison bison | reverse complement strand
AAGAACTGAATCATTTGAAAAGACCCTGATGCTGGGAAAGATTGAAGGCAGGAGGAAAAGCAGGCAACAAAGGATGAGATGGTTGAATGGCATCACTGACTTGATGGACATGAGTTTGAGTAACCTCCAGGAGTTGGTGATGGACAGGGAAGCCTGGCATGCTGCAGTCCAAGAGGTCGCAAAGAGTCAGACACAGCTGAGCGACTGAAAAGAACTGAAGTGCCCTGACCAAGGTGGAGTTAGTTGTTGCATGCTGGTCTATCTTCATTCTTTCATTCAGCACATGTTTTTTAGTAGTTGATCACATGCCATGCACTGCTAGCCACTGGGGATATAAGTGGTGAGCAAAACAAAATTTTCCACCTTCATGGAGCTTACAGCCGAGCATCAGGCTCACATGAAGTGCCTGTAAAGCGCAGAGAGATGCCCAGCTCCATCCCAGGAGAACTGAGTCAGCAAGACAGGAAATGGGGAGTATAGTAGATTCCTAGGGCTGCGTCAAACTGGGTGGCTTACAGTAGCAGAAATGTATTCTCTTGTAGTTCTGGAGGCCGCAAAGTCTGAAATCAAGGTGTTTACAGCATGGTGCTCCCTCCAGAGGCTTGCAGGGAGGATCTCCAGCATATGGTCATTGCTGGCCATGCTTGACATTCCTTGGTGTGTAGCTTCATCAGTCTATTCTCTGCCTCCATCCTCACCCGGCCCTCTTCCTGTGTTTGTCTTTGCCTGGTCTTCCCTCTGTGTGCCTGTGTGTCTCTGTTTTCTCTTCCTATAAGGACACCAGTCATTGGATTAGGGCCCACTCTAATCCAGTATGACCTCATTTTATCTTGATTGCCTCTGTAAAGACACTATTTCCAAATAAGGTCACGTTTTAGGGTCCTGGGTGGACGTGAATCTTGCAGAGATGCCATCCAACTCAGTACCGGGGGGCAGCCTCCATGTTTGAGTAGATTCCCAGGAGATTCCAGTGCCTATGATCAACTGGCCACAGGTGTGGGAGCCCAGGTCAGCCGGGGACTGGAATCCCAGCTGGAGCAGCTGGGGCTTAGTGGTGGTGGTTACCACTACCGACCCATTTCTGGCTGCACAGTAGGGTCAGGATGCCCAGGAGAATGCATCAAAAGGAATCTGGAAATGAGGGCAGGTACGAGAAGGCAATGGCACCCCACTCCAGTACTCCTGCCTGGAAAATCCCATGGACGGAGGAGCCTGGTAGGCTGCAGTCCATGGGGTCGCTGAGGGTCGGACACAACTGAGCAACTTCACTTTCACTTTTCACTTTCATGCGTTGGAAAAGGAAATGGCAACCCACTCCAGTGTTCTTGCCTGGAGAATCCCAGGGACGGGGGAGCCTGGTGGGCTTCCGTCTATGGGGTCTCACAGAGTCGGACACGACTGAAGTGACTTAGCAGCAGCAGCAGCAGCTGAAAGTGTGGAGTGAAAGCTGCAGCTTAGGAGTGGTGACCAGGGGAAAAGGAGAACAGTTGTGAGGGTTGGACCTATTGCAAAGAACCAGCGTGGAAGGAGGCACACCATGACCCCTGCCCCTAGGTGACAGAGGGTGTGAAAGAATGAGGGGCACCTCCAGTATAGAAGGTGTGGGACAGGATCCTATCAGGAAGCTGTTAAGGAAGAACTCAGGGGGGTGCTGGCATTTTATGGGGGGGCGGCGGTGTAAGGGTGTCACCTGGGAGTGGGGCGGGGGACTGGGTGCTCAGACTTGCCTTTGTGCCCAGAAGGGCAGTGGCTCTGTCTCCTGGGAATGAGGAAGTGTGTTTGGAGCTGGCCCTCCTATGATTTGCAGAGTTCAGGGGGGCCCCATGAGAGGTGGGGTGGCTCAGGGTGACCTCTCTCTGCTGGAAGGAAGCTGCAGGCCAGACATCAGCAGGGGAGGATGTGACCAGTCTTGTCGGCTTCATGTACCGCAGGCCACCCTCTCGAGGATGTTGAAATAATGTTCCCGCAGAGAAGTTGATTCTTTACGGAAAATGCCTCCTCAGGCTCTATGAAGCAATCGGTTTGCGAGGGGGAGGGAGGGGTTGGGTGATCCTCTGGCTTTGCAGGGCCTCCCAGGTCTGTGGCCTGTCCTCCTGAGGCCTCTGAAGAATTAGCCCACCCCTCCCCTTTCTTTCTCCGTTTCCATTTGCAAGTCTCCACTTCCTGTTGGTCACCTTGGTTACCCATGGTGTTTCTTCACCGTCTTGCTGCTCTTTGTTCTCTGGCGGACTCAAGCCCTGGAGCTGTTTCCCAAGCAGCTGGCCCGGTGCCTGGAGGCCCAGCCTCCCTAGGGAGGCAGCAGTTGGCAGCAGGGAGGAAGAACTTGGTGGGAGGCACATGGGACGAGACCCTGAGTGGCTTTCTTTCAGTGGCTGGTGTGGGAGGGCAGCTCGGCCGTGCCCCGCACCTTGGCGTGTTTATGCAGCAGTTGTCACACTCAAAGCCGTGTCCCACCCCAGGCCCAGCCAGCTCCTCTGATGTCCACGCCAGGATTTGCCACTGACCTGCAGTGGCCTGGGCCATTGCACTTCTGAGCCTCAGTCTCCTGGGTTCTGCTGGTGTTAGTGGCAGTTCCCCTGCCTGGGCCCACCTCAAGACAGAGAGTGTTGAGAGGAGAGCCTGAATGGGTTAAGTTGTTGGGGGACATCTCTGTGTAGAGAAGCAATGTCAGAAGGGCATGTAACGAGACTTGTATGGGCTCACAGTTATCTCCCAGTGCAGGATTACTGGTGATTTAATGTACTCATCTTAGTACTCATCATATTTTCTAAAATTTCTATAGTGCTGCTGCTGCTGCTAAGTCGCTTCAGTCGTGTCCGACTCCCAGCGACCCCATGGACTGCAGCCCACCAGGCTCCTCCGTCCATGGGATTTTCCAGGCAAGAGTACTGGAGTGGGGTGCCATTGCCTTTATTTTATAAACGGTTTCATATAACATTATTTTGGAAGGAAAACACAAGCCTAAATTATCCCATGGAGGCCCCAAAACATAATGTTAAGAGCACAGAGTCAGAAAGCCCAGACTCAGATATGACCTTCATTACCTCGATGGCCTTCAGCAGGTTACTTAGCTTCTCTGAGCCATCCTGGTCTGGAACACCAGGACGCCAATGATCCCCATCTCGTGGGCCTGTTGGAGGATGAGAGGACAAAATGCATGAGACATAGTGTCTGGCTAATGACATATAAGCTTTCAAATTATGT
The DNA here is from genome assembly GCF_000754665.1 of Bison bison bison. NCBI lineage: Eukaryota > Metazoa > Chordata > Mammalia > Artiodactyla > Bovidae > Bison > Bison bison. Next base: position 3,613,036 of record NW_011494935.1, on the reverse strand, counting down.
GATATATGATATATATATATATATGATACATATATATGAAATGGACGGTTATATAAAACTATTCGTCATAATGAGCAAGTCCAGATTCTCATGAAGACCAGAGGGGAGGTGTAATCCAGGAGAGAGAGAAAGCTCTGTCCTTGCCTTGGGTAGTATGTACCTCAGTCTATCCAGTAACAGCAGAGTATCAAGGAGGAACCCAGGTCTGTGTTTATGGAGGACAGGATGCTG
>NW_011494935.1:3584120-3612705 GCF_000754665.1 Bison bison bison | reverse complement strand
TATATTTGTGTGAGATGGGCTTCCCTGGTGGCTCAGCAGTAAAGAATGTGCCTGCAATGCAGGAGTTGCGGGAGACACGGGTTCTATCCCTGGGTTGGGAAGACCCCCTGGAGGAAGGCATGGCAACCCACTCCAGTATTCTTGCCTGGAGAATCCCCCCCATAGATAATGGAACCTGGTGGTCTACAGTTCATAGGGTTGCAAAGAGTCGGACACAACTGAGGTGACTGAGCTCGAGTTCATAGCACAGGCATGAGATGGGACGGGGTGGGCGGGGGTTAATCTGGCGCCCAGTCCCCGGACCCCTCAAGGCAGGGCACCCAGCACCTGGCTGCCTGGGGCTTCTATGGCTGGAGTCTTTGGCCTCTTGTGCCCCTCCTAGGCTCCTTAATACCACCACCATGTGGAAGTTCTTAGCAGGGGCCATTCTGCAGGTAGAGGCTGTGGTTTTCCATCTCAGCAAACTTTTCAGTTAGTCTCTAAATTTAGAGTTATCAGATTACTAGACAGTGTGCCAGGGATTTTCACCAGAGTCTTGCTTTGCAGATGTGCTGGAGTCCCAGCTGCCAGCACCGTAAATCACCAAAAAGCGTGGGTGGGGGTGATAGTGGTCCCTGGATAAATTTAACGTAGACTTTCCCAAAACTGTGAGTTTTTTCTGAGCAAATGTTTCTGGGCCTCTAATGGGCTAATATATGATGCTTTTTAGGAAGGAACAATGTAGTAGTAGGCTTCCCTGGTGGCTCAGAGGTAAGACTCTGCAGTGCAGGAGACTTTGAGGAAGACGCCAATTTGATCCCTGGGTCAGGAAGATCCCCTGGTGTAGGAAATGGCAACCCACTCCAGTATTCTTGCCTGAAGAATCCCATAGACAGAGGAGCCTGGTGGGCGACAGTACTTGGGATCACAAAGAGTTGGACACAGCTGAGTGACTGAGCATGCACACAGAATGTGGTATGCAGTGTTTCCCAAACGAATGGCCCACAGAAGCCTCTTCTTCAGGGGCCGGGGTGTCATGGGACACATGTCAGCAACCAGTATCCTTGGAATGACCAAGTATGGAGAGTATGATTTAGATTCTTAAAGCTTCCAGTCCTCTGTAAACACTGACCTGCTTCCTCCTTGGTTACCCTACCCTCCTTGCTGTTGGGTAGACTGAGGGACATGCCACTGCAATGCAAGGACAACATTCTCTTTCCCCTGAAATTCAGCATCACCCCCAACCCCTGCCCCTACACTGCCGGGCTTTGAGTAGTTTGAATTGCCCAGCTAGATGAATAGTTTTATTCAACATAAGATCAGGAGCAACTAGTTTTTTCCTGCCTTTTCATTTCAAGTATTTACCATTCCCCAAATTTGGAGAAGAAGAATTGAGTATCTCTTTTGTGTCAGGCATTGGTGTCCTGGAGCTGAACAAGACGAACCCTGCCCCTGCCCTCATGATGTCTGCAGTCAGGGGTGAAGAAGGACAGTGGACTGATGGATGGAGATTTGGATAGAAAGTCCTGGATGCCCCTGAGTTCTGACAGGGGCATTCCCTGGGGACACTCTCTTCAGAAGTGACTTTTAAGTTGAGATCGGCAGGAAGAGTGGGTTAAGAGGCAATTAGAAAGTAACACAGCGCAGGACACCATGGGGTCAAATGAAGACTTCCTTTCCTCTCATCGTGAGAAACCAGGGGTGACTGGCTGAACTTTCACAGTGCATGTGACCTTCAGAGCCCTCTGAGGTTAGCCTCAAAATGTGAGCAGAGCCTTTGTGTGAGGAGCACACTCTGAATTTCCTGCCCATCTGTCCTGCAGCAGTGACAGGCTGCGGTCCCCACCCAGCTCTCCTGGCTGGGGCTCCGGGTCTGTCAGACTGCACTTGGAGCTGGCCTCGCTCCTGTTCCCAGACACATCTGAGCACAGCGCAGGTGTGCGGGGTTTGCCACCTCTGCCAAGGTCAGTGCCTCTGTGCTGGGGGTGAGGGAGGGGTCTGCATGCCTGGACTCCGGGCAGCCCTGCCTCCTGTGTGTAACTTGGTTTGGGGCTTCATGTAGGTCGTGATTCCCTTGTCCCTGGTCTTTCTTGGAGCCCTGCCCCTCTCAGGCGGTCCTCTTTCTGCTTTGGAAGCCTCTGGAAGAGCCCTTGGGCAGGCAGGAGAGTGTTTCTAAAGGACTCCAGCCTGTCTTGACACCCATCACCTTCCTCTCCTCCAGGATGGCACCTCTGGGGTTTCTCACCCTGGGACTGTCCCCCAACCGTCTTGGTTACCCCCAGGGAAGGGTGCAGGACCAGGTAAGGGAGATCTAGGGGAGGAGGGCAGAGAAGGCTCCAGGTGGAGGGAAGTCCCCCCAGTTGGTGTTGCTTGGGTTGTACCTGTGTTCATCACAGAACACTCCATTCATTCATTAATACATTCATCCCCTCATTCACCAGATGTTCATTTGCCCTTAACTGTACCAGATCCAGATCAGTCCCTGGCTCGGGAATATCCCCTGGAGGAGGGCATGGCAACCATTCCACTCTTCTTGCCTGGGAAATTCCATGAACAGAGGAGCCTGGTGTCCATGGAGTCGCAAAAGAATCAGACACGACTTAGCGACTAAACAACAACAACTGAGATAGCAAAAGCAGGTTTTTTTGCTGTTTTTTTTTTAAAGGTGGAGTCCCACCTACCTGCCCTCCCCAACCCCATCACAACCATCTGTCTTTGTGCCCCCACCTGCTCAAACTGGGCAATCAACCTTCTGGGAGGGCAGATAAAAGCTCTCCCGTCTGGCTCAGGTGATAAAGGTCTAGGGAGGGAGAGTTTCAGGAAGCTTCTGCCTGCCCCTCCACCCTGCCCCTTCTCAGTGTGGCTTTTGTGCCGGCCACACTGATGCTGCCCCTGGCCCCACTGTGAGCAGGATCACCCTGCCTGGCCTGTTCCTGCCCCCTTTCCGCCCTCGCCAGCAGCTGCCTGCCTGCCTGCCAAGTGCCTGCCTAATCCAGGAGCGCTTCCTGAGCCGCCCCTCGCTGGCTGCCCTTTTGTTTCTGGAATTCAGGCAGCTCAGCAGAGGGGCTGGCTTCGTGCACCCAGCTGCTTCGAGCTGCCTTAGGTCAAGAGTGCTCCGAGAGGAATGCGATCCTTAGAGCAAAGCCCTTGTAATGGATGCCTTCCCCCGCTCCCCGGCACCCCCCCTCACAATTGGGTTAGGGGAATAATTGGCCAGACTCTCAACAAACAGGGTAGGCATGCTGGCGTCCTGGTTTGTTGTTCATTTCCCAAAGAATCACCCTGCTCTGAGGTGCTGAGCAGAAGTGAAGGCTCAGAGTCTCTGCAGAGCATGCGGAGGCAGGCAGCTTTCTCTGCCCTGCCACCCCCCTCTCCCCACCCCAGCCCAGCTATAAACCCTCAGGTAGAATGTCTCCTTCATCAGTACAAGTCAGGATCCTTTGAGAGCCCGACAGAGGCAGATAAGCTCAACTTATCTGAAGGTTGATTGCCCAGTTTGAGGGAAAGGCAGGCAAGTGCTGTTAAGTGCCACACGCTTTACATTATGACAGTGTGACCTCCTTTTCAGGTGAGGACACCAGGGTTCAGAATTCACATGTCCAGGGTTAGTAAACAGTAGAGGTGAGATTCCACCCCAGAACTGCCTAATGTTGCAATCCGTGTCAGGCTGTTCCCCTAAATGTGGAGGAGTGTATCTGGAACAGGGAGGGATGTCCTTGTGTTCATTCTTATTTTTTAACTGACTTTGTGTTTCAGGCAGTTTTAGGTTCACAGCGTATTGAACAGGAGGTACAGAGATGTCCCATGTACCCCGCCTCCCCTCCACATCCACAGCCTCCTCCACTATCTACAACCCCCACCAGAAGGGTCCATTTGTTAACAAGTCAGTGAAGCTACAAATCCTCACGTAAAGAGCAGCCAGTGAGGGGCGGCTCAGGAAGCGCTCCTGTAGTGGACCTACATAAACACATTACCCCGAGACCGGTTTACACTGGCGTTCACTTTTGCTGGTGTACATTCTGTGAGTTTGGACAAATGTGGAATGACATGTCTCCACCATTATAGTACCATACCCAGTAGTTTAACTGCCCTGAAAGTCCTCCGTGCTCCCCGTTTATCTCTCCCCCACCCAACCTCTGGCATCCACTGATCTTTTCTTCACTTTCTCCATAGTTTTTCCTAGTCCAGATTGTCATATAGTTGGAATCATGTATGTATGTTTCCTCCTTGCCTTCTGATGGACGTTCATTCCTTTTTTTTAACTTATGTAGAGATTTTTTTTGAGCACCTGCCCCTATGCCAGGCTCTGGGCAGTTGGTTTGGCAGGGTGGATGTGGCTCCTGCTCTTTGCAGCTAGAGTTTATCAGGAAGAGACACGTAAATAAGTAAATATCTGGCCTTGAAGAACAGCGTGCTAACAAGGGGCACCTGATTTAGAATGATGCGGGATCAGAGAAAGCCTCTCTTTATAAGTGATGATTAAACCTGTATGAGGGATGAGCAGAAATGGAGCTGGGGAGCATCACAGACAGCTGTTCTCCTTCCTAGAAGCCTGCACACCCTTGAGAACAGCCTTTTCCATGAAGCCCTACCTGCTGACTCCTTCTTGAGCTATTATTGCCTGTTCCAAAGGTCCATAGCTGTTTTATGTACCGATGGCTTCCTCAGAGAATCTTCTCAAGCCAGTGGGCTCTTTCTGCAGGAGGGTGTGCAGAGGAAAGACATACAGCATCTTGCTTTGAGCTTTTCCTACACAAGGGAGAATGCAGAGGATGGGAGTGAAGCTCTGTCGGGCTGAGCTAAAACCAGAGAGAAGTCAGAATGTTGCATATCTGACTTCTTGTATTTGGAGCCTTTGAACCACCTGGATGAGGGCAGTGCAACCCGGGCCAAAGGTCACTTCGCTAATTTCCAGCAGCTGTTGCCTATGGAACACTAAGTATCTGAGATTGTTGTTGCTTCTTGTCAAGAGCCTTAGAACCCTCTGCTTAGAGGAAATACCCAAGAAGGCTGCAAGCTTGTGGGAGCTGCTGGAGGGTGGGGAGGGGGTCCTGGTGATGAGAGGGCTGCAACCGCAAATTGGCTGCTGCTACCAGCTGTCTGGCTATAAGCCAGGGCAAGACTGACTGAGAGATCTTCCCTGCAAGGCCACTCTGCTCTAAACCCTTTACTGTCATTGCACTGCTCCAAACCCTTCACTGGCTCCCATTGCCCACAGGGCAGGCGGGATATCTTACATGTTAAGTCCCTTCAGTCGTGTCCAACTCTTGCGACCCCATGGACTGTAGCCTGCCAGGCTCCTCTGTCCATAGGATTTTCTAGGCAAGAATACTGGAGTGGGTTGCCATGCCCTCCTCCAAGGGATCTTCCCGACCCAGGGATTGAACCTGTGACTCTTACGTCTCCGGCATTGGCAGGCGTGTTCTTTACCATCTTAGCAGGACATATAGACTGAGACCCTGTCCAGCCTTGCAGCCTGCTTTGTTCAAGCATACTCTCCCTCTCTGGCTGTTCCAAGGGCTCCAGCTTCCCCAGACGGGACACCAGTGTGGCCTTGCAGGTGCTGTGTTTCCAGCTGAACTTCCTTTCCCCCTTCATCTTCAACAGGTTAGTTTCTAGACATCCTTCCAGAATTTGACTAGACAGGTCTCCTTGAGGTTCCCACTGACTTGCTACTCTACACAAGTGGCCACACCTTCCTCTGGGCCCTGGGCAGTCAGTACTCACCACTGAGTCCCTCCCTTCTTCTCCCCATTCCTTCCTTCACTCCTTCACCATTGAATTTCAGGCATCTGACCATGTTCTTGTCACACCAGGGCAGTGGCAAAACAAGCAGGAGTAAGAGCAGATCCAGACTCACACCCTCAAGCAGCTTGAAGTCCTGTGGTGGTAGCATGAATCCATCAAACAATGAAGATGAAAAATACCCAAAGAAGTCAAATCCTTTCCTTAAAGAAGTGAAGATTTTGTCCATGATTTAAAAAGTCTACACATAATAAATGCTGGAGAGGATGTGGAGAGAAGGGAACCCTTCTACACTGTTTTGTTTAGTTGCTAAGTCTTTGTGACTCTGTGAACTGTAGCCCACCAGGCTCCTCTGTCCATGGGAGTTCCCAGGCAAGAAAACTGGAGTGGGTTGATATTTCCTTCTCCGGGGGTATCTTCCCGACCCAAGGATTGAACCCACATCTCCTGCATTGCAGGTGGATTCTTTACCACTGAACCACCAGGGAATGGAATGTAAATTGGTACAACCACTGTGGAAAGCAGTATGGACGTTCCCTAAAAAACTAAAAAAATTTGTGATATCATCCAGAAACCCCATTCCTGGGCATATATCCAGAGAAGATGAAAGTTCTATCTCTAAAAGATACAAGCACACCAATGTTCATAGCAGCACAATAGCCAAGACTTGGGAGCGACCTAAATGTGCATTAGCAGATGAATGGATAAAGATGTGGTACAGATATACAGCAGATTATTATTCAGCCATAAAAGAGAATGAAATAATGCCGTTTGCAGCAGCATGGATAGACAGACCTAGAGAGTATCGTTATCATGTGACTTACTAAATGAAGTAAGTCAGGCAGAGAAAGACAAATATGTGTTATCACTTACATGTGGAATCTAAGAATAATGCAATTGAATTTATTTGTAAAACAGAAACGGACTCACACATAAAAAACAAACTTTGTTAACAAAGGGGAAAGGAGGGGTGGATAAATTAGGAATACGGGAATAACAGATGCGTATAAAATAAAGAATAAAAATTTACTGTATAGCACAGGGAACACAGGGAACTGTATTCAATATCTTGTAATAACCTATAGTGGAAAAGAATCTGAAAATGTATATATGTTAACTGAATTACTTTGCTGTAACCTGAAACTAACAAAATACTGTGAATCAACTATACTTCAATTAAAAATTGTTTATTAGAAAAGATTTTCTCATTGATTTAAAAAAATAATAAAAGGTTGAGGAAAAGGATACATTCAAATTCTTCTAGTCTCAGATGTAATATTTCTTGTTAGTTAAGCCCTGAGGTTATAGAACTTTGTCACACTCAGTTTCTTCATGTGTAATGTTAGGGACAGGAAATAATTCATCAGGCATTGGGCACCTTCCATGATCACAGCTTTAGGGCTACTGAGACAGAGGTGTTATGGCCTCAGGTTCTGGGGAAATAAGTCAGAGAAGAGATCCTAGCATGAAATCTCTACCAGGCTTCGCTTTCAGAGGGCAGGTCTCCCCTCCCTCAGGGAAGACGAGCAGCTTTACCAGTGTCCACAGCTTTCCTCTGCAGTACTGATCCCGGTTTGGAATTCTGCAGTTGCCTTACTCTTTGATGGTCATCTCTTTCCAACAGGGCCATAAACTCCATTAGAGTGGGTGATATGTCTGTCTTATTTTTTTTTTATAACAGCTTTATTGAGATATCATTCACATACCATAAAATTCACCCTTTTGAAGTCACATTCAGTTGCTTTTTAGTGTATTCACAGAGATGTGCAACCATCGACACTGTCTAATTTAAAAACATTTTAATCATTCCTAAAAGAGCCCTCATATCCATTAGCAGGTTCCCCCTGCCGTTAACCTTCCCACCTGCCCCCAGCTTCCAGTAATCGCTGATTACCTTCTGTTTGTATGGATTTGTTACCAGAAGGGAGGCCTCTTCCAGGGCCCAAGAGTGGGCTCTTATCTAACACTTGGAAGCGAAGTGTCCGAGGATACACATGTCCTTACAAAGCAAAAGACTTTATTGAGAAGGGGCGCCCAGGCAGAGAACAGTGGGATGAGAGAACCCAGGAGGGGGTTCCCTCCTCCTGGCCAGAGGGTTCCTCTGCCTCATGGCTCACTCAGTTTTTATGGTAATGGGATTAGCTTACAAGGTTGTCTGTGGCCAGTCATCTTGCTGTGCCCCCTTTTGGTCTGACTAGGGTCCTTCCTGATGGCACCAGGATCTCTCTGCCAAGGGAGGATTTCTGGGAGGTTGGCAGGACATATTATGGGTTGGTGACTCCTCTCTCCTTTTGGCCCCTCCCAAATTTTCCTGGTTAGTTTTCAGTGGCAGCACCGTGTTCCTTATGGGGATCTCTGATCTCCGGTTGTGAGACAGCTCATGCAAGTGGTTATTACCATGCCTGACCCAGGCGGACAGTTTTGGTCAGCAATTCCCTAACAGATTTTCCTGTGCTGCACATTTCATATAAAGAGAGTCCTATGATATGTGGCCTTTTATGACTGGATTTTTTTTCACTTAACATAATGTTCTCAAGGTTCATCCAAGTTGTAATACATATCAGTATTTCATTCCTTTTTGTGGAATAATAATATTCCATGGGATGGGTATACCATATATTTCCATTCATCAGTTGGTGGACATTTGTGTTGTTTTCATTTGGGGGCTATTATGAATAATGCTGCTATGAACATTTAAGTTCAAGTTTTTGTGTGGTCATCTGTTTCCATTTCTCTTGAGTGTACACCAAGGATTGGAATTGCTAGGTCATGCAGTAACTCTTTTACATTTTGAGGAGCTGCCAAATCATCCTCCACAGTGGCTGCACCATTTTTCTTTAACACCAGCAGTGTATGAGGGTTCCAGTTTGTTCACATTCTCACCAGCATGTGTTTATTTTCTGTTTTTGTTTTTATAATAGCCATTCTAATGGATGTGAAGTGGTATCTGATTGTGGTTTTGATTTGCATTTTCCCTAAAGTAATGTTGTGGAGAAGGCAATGGCACCCCACTCCAGTACTCTTGCCTGGAAAATCCCATGGATGAAGGAGCCTGGTAGGCTGCAGTCCATGGGGTTGCTAAAGAGTCAGACATGACTGAGCGACTTCACTTTCACTTTTCACTTTCATGCATTGGAGAAGGAAATGGCAACCCACTCCAGTATTCTTGCCTGGAGAATCCCAGGGACGGAGGTGCCTAGTGGGCTGCCGTCTGTGGGGTCACACAGAGTCGGACACGACTGAAGCGACGCAACAGCAGCAGCAGCAGCAGCAAAGTAATGTTGAGCATCTTTTCATGTACTTATTGGCAATTTCTATACCTTCTTTGAAGAAATATCTGTTCAATCATTTGCCCATTTTTAAATTGGGTTGTTGGTCTTTTTTTTTTTTTTTCTTTTTCTAATTTTATTTTATTTTTAATCTTTACATAATTGTATTAGTTTTGCCAAATATCAAAATGAATCCACCACAGGTATACATGTGTTCCCCATCCCGAACCCTCCTCCCTCCTCCCTCCTCATACCAACCCTCTGGGTCGTCCCAGTGCACCAGCCCCAAGCATCCAGCATCGTGCATCGAACCTGGACTGGCAACTCGTTTCCTACATGATATTTTACATGTTTCAATGCCATTCTCCCAAATCTTCCCACCCTCTCCCTCTCCCACAGAGTCCATAAGACTGTTCTATACATATTGAAGATTTGTAAGAGTTCTTTGTATATTCTGAATTAGAGTCTCTTACTGATCTGTGATTTCCAAATATTTTCTCCCATCCCGTGGGTTATCTTTTCATTTTCTTGATGGTATCTTTTGAAAGTTTTAAATTTTGAAGTCTAACTTATGCAATTTTTTCTCTTTTTTATTCCTTTTGTTTTGGATGTCATATCAAAGAAACCACTGCCTAACCTAATCATAAAGATTTGTTCCTGTTTTTTTTTCTTTTTAAGAGTTTTACAGTTTAAATCTTACATTCATGTCTGTGTCTGTCTCATTCCTGATTGTACCCCCTCTGCCTAGAATAATGCCTGATATATAGAAGGTACTTGATACTTATTGAGTGAAATGAATGAATTGATATCTTTTAAATGAGTGAATGAACAGATATCTCCTTGTCCCAAAGCTGTTGCTATTCACAGCCCCAGGGTTAAGAGCGGGTGTTAGGCAGGGGAGGGTCACCAGTTTGTTTTAATCTCATCCCCCAGTTAACCTGGCCTTAGTGAGCTCTCACCGTTCCTTTTCTGCAGCTTCTTCTTTATGTTTTTCCTGGATTTTTGCTTCTTTTTTGTTTCCCTTTTTGACAAAATGTTGCTAAGACATTTCCTTAGTAAACTGTGTCTGGTCTGCTTGGTTAAATGTATGGTAGAGGTATAAGAAAATTTTTTCATTCATCAAAATCTTGGGTGACATAGTTTTCTTGTTGCACTTACTTGTGTTTGACTGATAAATTCAGATGCTGCTACTGCTGCTGCTAAGTCGCTTCAGTCGTGTCCGACTCTGTGCAACCCCATAGACAGCAGCCCACCAGGCTCCCCCGTCCCTGGGATTCTCCAGGCAAGAACACTGGAGTGGGATGCCATTTCCTTCTCCAATGCATGAAAGTGAAAAGTGAAAGTGAAGTCGCTCAGTCATGTCTGACTCTTTAGCCACCCCATGGACTGCAGCCCACCAGGCTCCTCTGTCCATGGGATTTTCCAGGCAAGAGTACTGGAGTGGGGATGACACAGAAGTATATAAATTACGAAGGAAGAGTCACCTCCTCAGGGGACATATGATGGCTGAAACTTACTTTTAGAAAAAGGTTGTATATAGAGAAAGAAAAGGTAAGGTAACAACTGGTGAATCTGGGTGAAGGCTATTTGGAGTTCTCTGTACTCTAGTTTTTATTAGGCTGGGCCAGGTCTGAGTTGTGGCACTCAGGGTCTCCGATCATAGTGTCATGCAGGATGTTGTAGTTGTGGCATACACGATCTTTAGTTGTGGCATGTGAAGTCTTAGTTGTGGCGTGTGGGATCTAGTTCCCTGACCAGGGATGGAACCTGGCCCCCCTGCATTGGGAGTGTGGAGTCTTAACCACTGGACCACCAGGGAAGTCCTTATGCTCAAAATTAACAACCTTTCTTACACTGAATTTTTTTCAAAACAGTGTTTCTCACAATCGCACCCATAGAGGAAATTAAGCCGAGGACCCTGAAAGGTTGCTGGGTGCTTGGTACTTTACATCCGTTTTTCATTTAATCCTCAGCTGTTGGAAAGGAAGCCAAGGTGAAGGTGGGCTGACCAAGGTCATACAACTTGGTTGAGTGGAAAAACCTGAATTTGGACTTGGGACTCCAACTTAAGTCCTCCTGTGTGTTTTATGGCCTTGTGCATCTCAGGCAGTCGACCTTTTGCTGGGAATGACCAGGCTGCTTCCTTTGCCTCTGTCTTCACGTTCTTGACACTTCACGAGCCTGAGCTCAGCGAGGGCAGGAGGGGGATGGTCCAAGAGTTTCTAGAATAGAGCGACTGCCATTTGGGGCTTGAAGGAAAGCGAAGAGGGAATGGAGGGAATTGATGCTCCCTCACCGGCCAGCAGGTGGGCCGTGAGGCTCCTGGGAGGCAGCCCTGACCCCCTCTTCTGCCCTACCTGTTCCAGGAGCTGAAGCTGCCCACCTTCCGAGCCCACTCCCCGCTCCTGAAGAGCCGCCGGTTCTTTGTCGACATCTTGACCCTGCTGAGCAGCCACTGCCAGCTTTGCCCCGCTGCCCGGCACCTGGCTGTCTACCTGCTGGATCATTTCCTGGATCGCTATGACATCACCACCTCCAAGCAGCTCTACGCCGTGGCGGTCTCCTGCCTCCTGCTCGCAAGTACGTGGAACCTGCTTCCTTCCTTGTGCCGTGCCCTCCTGCTCCACGAGCCCATGTGCTCCCGAATTGTTCTACATTTCCGTGGTCTTTGTGCATCTTCTGTATTCATCCTTAGCTGAATGCGAAGAAGTGAAGTTGCTCAGTTGTGTCCGACTCTTTGCAACCCCATGGAATGGAGCCTGCCGGGCTCCTCCATCCATGGGATTTCCCAGGCAAAAATACTGGAGTGGGTTGCCATTTCCTTCTCCAGTAGGTCTTCCCGACTTAGGGATCAAACCTGGGTCTCCCACACTGCAGGGAGACGCTTTACCATCTGGGCTACTAGGGAAGCCCTAGCTGAATGCAAGCTATAGTAATAATAATCAACATGTTCTTTAGCATTTAAAATATACCAGGCTATAAGGCATAAGGATTTTAGCAACTTGATCTTAAAAGAATCCACATAATGACTCTAGAAGACAGATCTTTGAGTACCTGCATTTCACCAAGGCACAGAGAGGTTAAGAAATTTTGCTTGGGTCTATAGCAGATAGGATTTGAGCCCAGAAATGCAGGATGCCAGAATCTGTGTCTTAACCCCATGTTACCTCCTTTCTGACATAGGGCCTCTGAATGTGTTAGGTGGGTGGGTGGGGAACTCTAGCAACCACTGTCCTTAGACATGTTTAGAAGTGTGACTGCTTGTGTGGGGCCCAAGCAGGAGTCAGGCCTGGGCACAGGCCTCTTTCAATGAGGCCTCACTAAAACACAGCATGGCTTTGACCATCTGTCTGTCTGCCTGGGTAGGAAATGAACATGCTCCTGATCTGGTCCAAACAGAGTCTGCCATGCCATGCTGCCACTTTAAAATCGCCCTCTGGTTTGCTCACAGTCTTAAAAGGATCAGCCGTCAGGGTCCTGCCTCTCTGACCTCATGCCTTTCTCCTCTTACCTCCCTGGGTTCCAGCCAGTCCCCCTGCTCCCCTGTCACAGAGCTTTGAATATGCTGTTCCCTCTGCCCAGACCCTCCATTCTCTTCCCCCGCCCATCTGGTCTTGGTTAGACGGCACTCAGGCCCTGCACTTGCATCCCCAAGAAAGCCTCCACCACTGCCTGCAGAGTGAGTGGTGCGTATGTAAGGTGTCTCTGATGTACAGTTCCATGGCATCGTGGATTTTTAATTAAAACCCACCTCCCCAACTAAGCAGGCTTCCCTGATGGCTCAGCTGTAAAGAATCTGCCTGCAGTGCAGGAGACGCAGGAGAGTCTGGAGATGCTGGTTCAATTCCTGAAGAGCCCCTGGAGAAGGGAACGGCTACCTACTCCAGTATTCTTGCCTGGAGAATCCCATGGACAGAGGAACCTGCAGGCTATAGTCCATGGGGTCATAGTCCAACCTGCAGGCTACAGTCCAAGAGTTGGACAGGACTGAGTGACTGAGCAGCACACCCCCACTAAGCAGTGAGTTTCAGAGGGGAAAGGAGCACACAGGAAGGCCTCAGAATATAGTATTTGTGGACTAAAGGAAATGAATGGAGCCAAGGGTTCCCTTAGAGTGGGAACATCCACATTTCTCCAAGTTGCCCTTAATGCAGAGGAGCACATACCCTACAGTGACCAGCTGCAGTCACATTACCTTGATATCTAATCAGATTTTGCCTTCGTCGCTGCATTACGTTACTGTCCTATTTTATTACAGGGGGCCCTTCCCCATTCTTTGATTTCCCGCTGATGCTTCAAGAAGACCATGCCCATTTTCTCCAGTGGCTTTGTCTGTCCCTGGCACACTGCTGTGAACCCTTCATCACCATCATGCAGTTCCAAACACATGGCATTAGAGTTTTTAGCATTCTGCCTTGTTTTCCACCCTGACACCTGCCACCTGCTGTTATCTATAATCCCTGTGCCAGCTTTGGGTTTACAGCCTTTCAATTTGTGATTTTCTCTACCTTGGACCAGCTGGCTTTCCCCTGTGATATAGGGGATCTTGGCTTGCTGGGAGACTGGCCTGCTTGCTACTTCAAAGTCCCAAATCAGCACGCAGCTCTCTTTGGTCTTGGGAGGAGCTGGGGGCTGGCGAGACGTCCCTGTCAGTGGAAGGCAGCACGGACGTCGCATTTCGGGGGGCCCTCGGGGAGTCTGCGCCGTGGCCTCTGGCTTGCTGCTGTCTGTGATCTGTGGTCTGCATCGAGGGCCCTGGGGCAGAGGACTTGGATTTCCACGGGGCCACCGAGGCTCCAGCGTCTGTCTGGGGAGCTGGGGTGGGAGGTGTTCACTGGGGACTTCTTTGTGCAGCGGCTGCCACTGCAGGGGGGGGGGCTTTCAGACAGAGGGGCAGGCCCCCGACACACCCGCATGTCTGAGGGTGGCAGCCAGCCTCGAGTGGCAGGAATGGATTTTTCAGGACACCTGCCATATGCTCAGGGGCCCCAGGCAAGAAAAGTTTCCATGACAGCCTGAAATCCTATTCATTCCTCCTTCGCCTCTCCCCAGGCCAACTGTCGGCCACAAGGGAGGTCACCTTGCTCAGGAGGTTCGGAGTTCTGCTCATTTCCTAGCAAATAATTAATTCCCAGATAAGAAGGGTGACAGTTCTTGGGTTTTTGCAGCTGCTTCCAGGTGAGGGTCTTGCATAGATGGAACCCTCTCACCCACATGCACTTTCTCTGCTCCCATAAAACAGGAGCCAGTCGAGAACCCATGTCTCCAGACTGTGGAAGGAGGAAGAAAAGCAAGAGTTTGTGGGCTGGTCCATGGCGGACCAGGGGCAGAGCCGCCCTTTGCCTCTCTGTGATCAAGTTTTATTTATTTATTTTTCATCCCCTGCATTGCTAAGTAGATTCTTAACCACTGGACCACCAGAGAAGTCCCTGTATGACCAAGTTAACTTCATTTCCTTCCTTAACAGAGGAGAGACTCCTGTTGTTGTTCAGTTGCTAAGTCGTGTCTGACTCTTTTGTGACCCCGTAGACTGTGTAGCCCACCAGTCTCCTTTGTCCATGGGATTTCCCAGGCAAGAGTACTGGAGTGGGGTGCCATTTCCTCCTTCAAGGGATCTTCCCGACGCAGGGATCAAACTCATCTCCTGCATTGGCAGGCAGATTCTTTACCACTGAGCCACCAGGATACCCTGGAGAGACTCCTTCTGTAAGTATAATCTAGATCTAAGTGTGCCATAAATTGAATAGAGCCACTGTCTTCTGGAGTCTTTTGTCTTATACAGCACCCCTCGCTAGCTGTCTTTTGGTTGTTGTTGTTGTTTAATTAAAAGGGCAGTTTGACAACACAGAAACCCCACCACTTGCAGGTGAGTTGGCTTTGATGGTGCCCCATAATCATCGTCCTGATGGGCTGGCTGCATTGTTTACTGGTCCCTTTCTACACACCCAGCCCTGTGCCAGCCACTTCATACACACGTCACTTGGAAGCCTCGCACCCAGCCCGGGTAGTCGTGCTGTCATCCGCCCATTCCGTAGGTTCAGAGAGGCCCCAAGTCACACAGTTTGGAATTTTGCTTTGTTTTTTTAAATTGAGGTAGAATTCACATCACAACATAGAATCTACCATTCTGACCACTGTAAAGTGTGCGGTTCTGTGGCATTTAGTTCACGTACCACTGTTGCACAGCCATCAGCTCTCTCTAGTTCCAGAACGTGCCCATCACTCCGAAAGGGGCCCACGTACCCCATTAACCAGCCAGTTCCCATTCCTGCCCATCCCTAGCCCCTGGCAACCACCCGTCTGTTTTGTGTCTGTTCTGGATATCGCATATGGAAAGGAATCATACAATATGTGACCTTTTTATGTCTGCTTTCTTTTAAGTTTTTAAGATTCATCCATGTTGTAGCATGTGTCAGTACTTCAGTACCTCATCCCTTGTTATGGCTGTATGGATACGTACAGCCTTGCATGGATGGACCACAATTTGTGTATCCATTCACATGTTGATGGACATGGGGGTGGTTTTCACGTTTTGGCTGCTAGGATTAGTGCTGCTGTGAACATTTGAGCACCAATTTTGTTTGAACATTTATTTTCAATTCTTTTGATTATCAACGTCGGAGTGGAGTTGCTGCCCAGATGTGGTTATTCTGTGTTGAACTTTTTGAAGGAAACTTGGAGTTTCGCCTTTGCCTCGTTATTGCCGTTCAGAGAAGAATGTGTGCTGAGTCCTTATCCCCAGGATATGGACTGGGGAAAGAGAGAAAGGAGAGAGGGAAGGAAAGAAAATCAGAAAGGCAAGAGGCATGACCAGTGGCATTTTGCTAGGATGGCAAGGCCTTAAATGTAGTATAAGATCTTACGATGATGATATAAAAAGTATGAGATGCAGTAAGTCCCCGACATATGAACAAATTCCGTTTTGAGAGTGCATTCATAAGTCCAACAAAGTTAGCCTAGGTACCTGACTAACACAATCTGCTATGTAGTACTGTACTGTAATGTTTGTAATACTTTTCATATAGATAACACACAAAAACAAAAGCAAAAAATAAAACATTTTTAATCTTGCAGTACAGTACCTTGAAAAGTACAGTAGTACAGTACAACAGCTGGCATACAGGGGCTGGTATCGATTGAACGGGCAAGAAGAGTTACTGACGGGAGGGGGGAGAGGAGGGGGAGATGGTAGAGCTGAAGGATCGTCAGCAATAGGAGACAGAGAGCAAGCTGCAATTTCACTCATGCCTGGCATTGATGGAACACACATTTGCATCTTTGAATCTTTGCAACTTGAAGGTTCATATGTAGGAGACTTACTATATATATGTATATATATATATATATATTTTTTTTTTACTGTATGTTTTTATTGTTAAAAAGAATCCAAAAGGAACAGAAGCACCTAGCATAAAAAAATTAGTTTCTCCCCAAATCCATAGTCCCATTCCCAAAGTTTGGGGTGTATCAGTCCAGATCTAGATGTACTTATGTATTTTTGTAATTGAGAAAATAAATTTCATTTCTCAGAGTGGGGGAGGGAATGAATCGTAGGTTAACAGCTGAATAAACTGCCCAGTAAACAAAATTGCCAGATTTCCTCCCTTCCTCCTTTTATCATTCTTTTTTTTTTCATTATTTCTTGCCAGCTAATCCCAGTTCCATCATACTTTCTCTTTGCAAGCATCTGTTTTCTTTCATTGTGACTTTCGGACCCCTGCCCACTCCCTGAGAAAACAATGTTTCTGAGTGCTGAATTGTTGGTGAGCCGCATCCTGCCCCTGACTTCTGATTTGTGAAAAGCTGTGGGAGCTCAGGGAGATGAATCCATGTGTTTCTTAGGATAAAATTCTGACTTCCATTTTTTTGCAGCTGAGCCTGAGTCCAGTGCTAGCCTTCATCTCAGCTCTCATCCTTCTCCCCAGGAGAGGGAGGCATCAAGCAGGAGGGTGATCCCATGGTCTCTGCAAGGAAAGGACCCCTCTCTGTCCTTGGGTCCTCATGCAGGGCAGGCTCCCTTAGCCGGGCCCGAGTCAGTCTTGCTATTCTGTGCTTACGTGTAGTAGGCACATCTCCCTCTGGTAGAGTTTTAAAATTAGCAGTGGTACACTCACTTGTAATAAGATTCAAAGACTAAAATAAAAAATCTGTTACCCATCCCACTCTCCAGAGACAACTTATGGGAACAGTTTCTTATATCTCTGCCCAAAACCGATTGAATGTATTTTCTAGGAATATTCTGTGTGTATACAAACATACAGTCAGCTTTCATGAGCCAAGATTCCATACTTGCAAATTCACCTGCTCACTGGAATTTATTTGTGACTCCAAAACCAATGCTTCTGGAACTTTGGGGGCCAGCTCTGTGCTTTCTCATTTCGGCTCTCACACTAATAGCAAATATCAGGTGGCCTTTTCGGCTCTGTTTAGTGCCTTGTTTTCTGATTTTTCTGCTTGTTGGTGATTTTGCTGTGTGAAATGAGCCCCCACCATCATGTTGAACTACAGTATTCTGTTCTTGCGTTTAGGAAGGCTGTGCTCTATGTTTCTTAGGAGAACATTTGTTTGTTAGGTAAGCTTTGTTCAGGCAAAAGGTATAGTGCTGTTAGTTGTGAGTTCAGTGATCATAAATCAATGATATATTAAACAAAAATACACAGAAAAGGTTACGTAGCGGGTTTTTTGGCTCCACTGGGTCTTTGTTGCTGCACTCAGGCTTTCTCTAGCTTCTGTGGGTGGGCTTCTTGTTGCCATGGCTTCTCTTTTGGAGCTTGGGTTCTAAGCACATGGGCTCAGGAGTTGTGGCACATGGACATAGCTGCTCCATGGCATGTGGAATCTTCTTGGACCAGGGATTGATTCTTAAGTAAAAAGCTTAGTGTTAGTCCAAAAAAGCTTATGTGTTGATTGATTGTGATCAGATTCACAGGAACCTAACCCTGTATCTTCCCTCTAGGAGCATGGTTCTGTGTTCACCAGATTAGTGTGCACCGTGAAGAATCAGGATCAGTTAGATCTGCACAAGTGGGTTAACACCAAAGATGCTTTCTTTGTGGTAGCTTAGGGAATGTCTTTCCCATCAGTCTTTGTGGAGGTACCTTACTCTTTATACTGAGTGCAGAGTTCTCCATGTTATAAACACCGACATCCATAGAATGATTTCTCTGTCAATGGATATTTACACTGTCATCCTTTTTTTCTTTTTACACTGCTTTACACAATGTGACAACAACTGTCTTCCCTGCATCTTTGCACACTGAAGTATGTCTGTGGGATAAATGCCCAGAGATGAAATGGCTTTGGTCAGAGGTATGTGCATTTAAGATTTTGGTAGGCTGCACTGAAACCAACAGCTGAGGAGATCCTTTGTTTCTTCAGTTGAACTTAGTGTGCAGGAGCCTTTGGAGCCACACTTCTCCACCATCAGAAGGAGAGCCATGTCCCTCCCCCATCCTGGCCCCTCGTCACTGTCCACTAGGGCTTCCCAGCGGGGAGTGCATTTGCATCCCGCCTTTCTGCCTTGTCCTGTCCAGGATGCCCAGGTAAGAAATGAGTTCCCACGACAACTACTTTTAAGGCTTCTTAAGCCAGACATCAATAGCCTCATCTCTTAGTGAAGGTACCAAAAGAAGCACTGCCTCTGGGCCTCTGTAGATTCTAGAAGAGACCTGTCTTTCTCTTAGTAAACTGTCTTCCTCTCTCTCTCACCCCTGTATCCTTCCCCTCCCCTTCCCCTGCTTTGATTACTTAGCGGCTGAGAAGCAGCTTCTTTGCCAGCGGAGTGGGGGGATGGGGTCGCTCCCTCTGAGACTTTGAGATTTCGGAAACTTGAAAGCAGCCCTAATCCCTCCTGATGTCCCTCCTGGACAGGGATGAAGGAAGATGCCCCAGCTCGCCCTAAAGCCAGGGATTCTTGGGACCCCACTGGGGCACCAATCACAGGCTGCTTGTGTGCCTGCATGCTCAGTCATGTCAGAGCAACTTTTGCAACCTTTTGGACTGTAGCCCTCAAAGCTTCTCTGTCCATGGGGTTTTCCAGACAAGGACACTGAGTGAGTTGCCATTTCGTCCTCCAGAGGACCTTCCCAACCCAGGGATTGTCTCAGCAGATGCAAGTGGGGGCAATTTTTCCAGGTAGCCTTGTTCAGGGCTGTGCTTCAAAAAAGTGTGAGACTTATTTATAGGATTAGACTCAAATCTGCAAGGAAACTTGGCTGTCCCTGTTCAGGAAATAATTCAGCGCTCCCTGCCTCTCGTGCAAGAGTGGTCGGCCCTGTGTTTCCTTCCTGCCGTGGTTTCACATTTCAGAAGTCAGGATGGGTCTCACCTTTGATGCGTGCGCTTGATACGACCAGTGTGTGTTACTTCCTCCAGAAAGCTGCTGCAGTGTCCGTGGTGCGTGTTCTAATCCATAGTATTTCAGCGGTGGCCACACAGCACAAGGCAGGCTAGAAACAGTGGTCTGTCACGTGAGCGCCACGCCGAGCAGCTCCAGTGTTACTGTAGCGAGGACGTTGTGATTTTCCATTTCCTGTTTCTGCAGACTGGCAGGCTTAGAACTATTTGAGGGGAGGGATTCTGTGTGAAGTGCCTGTCAGACAGCTGACTGGGCTGGAAACTGAGAAATTGCGCCATTTGCCCTAGCAAGTCTAGTACCCAGACCTGTTCAGCAAAGGCCTGCTGTTCTGGTCTCAGAGATTTTTTGAGGGGAGGGGGAATCTTGAGCTGCATGAGTTGATTTATCATGCGGTGTTCAAGAGCCCTTGACCCCACATGGGTAAAATAGTCAAAAATAACCTGTATTCTGCCTTTGCTGTATGCCAGACATAGCGGTCAACCTCAGGGAGACGGGGTGAACAGTAGGAGTTCACCTGGAAGACTCAGCAGCACATAGCGGGGCACAAAGCAGATCAAGCCCGCATCCTAAGCAGGCTTCAAGCCAAGCGTGACCAGCAAGTCCTGGGCACATGCCAAGAACAAGCCAGTCACCCTGCTGAGAAGAGCCAAGTGTCCTTACTGTTAAGAGAACATTTCGGTTCACACCATGACTAGGATATTGACATGGGGCATGCTGTCTGCTCCTCAGGCTATTTGCAGTTTGGCTGTTGGGATCTAGGCATCTTTATTTTCTTATTTACAGTAACCTTGAACCCACCGAGCAATGAATGCTCGGTGTCTTACAGTTCTTTCTCTGCTGTCACAGCCAGGATTGCATTATAAGTATCCTGCTAATGCTGAAGGCTTAGAGGGCAGAGTTCAGAATCCTTCATCATTGGGCCACCAGTTCTCCACACCCAGAGTCTGTCCTCCAGGTTAGAGCCCTTCCCTGCCTTGCCAAGGAGACTTGGGCTCTGCGTGGTGGGGTGTCCACACCTCTGGTCACAGCATTCTGCCCTCCATGAGGCACCCACCAATTGTCTGCATTGGTTACAGTAGGACCAGCAAGGCAGCTTTTGGTTCTTTTCTCTTTTTTTTTTCCTCTCTTCAGTATAATTTCCAGGCTTCCCTGGTGCCTCAGTGGTAAAGAATCCACCTGCCCATGCAGGAGATACGGGTTTGAACTCTGGTCTGGAAAGATGCCACGGAGCAGCTAAGCCCATGCACCGCAACCACTGAGCCCACATTCTGCAAATACTGCAGCTCTCGCGCACCCTAGAGCCTGTGCTCTGCAAGAAGAGTGAGAAGCCTACGCACTGCAAAAGGAGAGGAGCTCTCAAGGCACCAAAGACCCAGCACAGCCAAAGAAAAAAATAAATAGAATTATTTTTAAAAAAGAAACGTATGATTTCCATTTTATTGTCTTTTCAGAGAACAGTATTTCTTCAGTCTTTAAGGATTCATCTCCTTTCATGGGCTTCAGTGGAGGTCGTGGAGCAGCACCTGCAGTCTAAATCAGGGTGGTGGTGTTCAGGGTGCGCTTTCGGAGAATGATGCCTGGTTGACTACTTTGCTGTGAATGGTACAGTTCACCCAGTAATGTTGTTTCACGTACAGCTTGGGAAGCACAGAGACGTCAAAAACACTTGATTCAGAATTGTCGTCCCTGATGGCTGCGGCCTCTATGATGTTCTGAATGACAAATTTTTTTTTTTTTTTTAAATTTATTTTTGGCTGCACTGAGTCTTTGTTGCTGCGCATGGGCTTTCTCTAGTTGCAGCGAGTCGGGGCTGCCAGCTAGCTGTGGTGCACAAGCTTCTCCCTGCGGTGGCTTCTCCTGTTGCAGACCACGGGCTCCAGGGCGTGGCCTTCAGTAGTTGTGGCGTGGGCTTAGTTGCCCCGAGGCATGCGGGATCTTCCTGGACCAGGGGGTGGCAGGGGCCAATGCCCCATGCATTGGGAGGCAGATTCTTAACCACTGGACCTCGAGGGAAGTCTGAATGACAAACTTCTTAATGGCCTTATCCTTGGGCGTGCACTGGGCATAGTTGGTGCTCTGAACAGGCTGCACATGACCACGGCTTTTTTTCTGTAGGACCATTGTTCCTTCTTTTCTCGGTGATCTTGGAAACGAGGCGAGAGAGGAGGTTGCTTTAAAACTCCTTTCAGACCCAAAGGAAATATGCCAGCCTAGCCTTCCCTGGGAGGTCAGATGAGATTAATCTTTTTCTTTTTTTGGCAGATCTTAATTCCCAGGCCAGGGATTGAACCTGGGCCCTCAGAAGTGAGAGCGTGGAATCCTAATCAGTGGACTGCCAGGAAATTCCCCCAAGATGAGATTGTATTATTTGTGTTTGCCTAGATTTTCAAGATGGTCTTCAGGGAGCATGCCTTACCTCTTCCTACATCCTCATCTTGAATGAGGGCAGATCCACATTTAGGAACCTTCTCTGGCACTTACTTTGCTGGTTCTGGCTTCTAGAGTCCCAGCAATGGCGTCTTGATTTCTGGGAAGTTGAAACTTTTTCCTCAGCGGCAGAATGATATTTGTTCCTTGTAGAAAATTAGAAAATAGAAAAAAGTAGAAAGCATACAATAAAAGATAGTTGCAAACCCACTGCGTTTTTTCCTACAATCAGAATTTGGGGGTGGAGGGCAGATCCTGGCCTCAGTGATCATGGGATGGTTAAGATTTATTGTTTACAGGCCAGGCAGTGTTTTGAACTCTTTATGTGGATTTGCTCATTTAATCTTCAATGAAGATTTAGGAACCTTCATTGTGAAGTAGGCACTGTTATTTCCTCCAGTTGACAGAGGAGGAAACCGAGACCCAGTGGTTGGGTAACTTGCCCATTGGGTGAGCGGCCCGGATGAGGACCCAGGTGGCCCTGAGTCCTTGCTTTCAGCCACAACACAACATCAGCCTTTGTCACCAAGCAGGTCACTAGAAGACTCAAACCAGCAGCCGGAGAGGTTGCTGGGAGATGCCTGGCTCCTCTGCTTTCTGAGTCTGCTGAGCCGCGTTTCAGCTGACCTGGGTGGAAGCTTCAGCCCCAGGGACCAGGCCTCATGATTGGAAGCAGCTCCCCCCTGACCTTGAGAGAGGCGGCCAAGGTTGCTGCCTTGCTCCTCCTCCTGCCACCTCCTCCTGCCACCTCCTCCTCTTATTCCTCCCCCTCCCCCCCTCCCTTCTCCAAGCAGAGACGTTGAAATAACAAAGGATCCAGAATAACAAAGGATCCAGAACTCCGACATCCACGCCTTCAGCTCGGAAGAGAACTTGTTGTCAGCTTTTCTGCGGCTGGCAGCCCCGTCAGGCCTGGTCCGGAGCTACCCTGGTCAGCTGGCAGGGGCATTCTGCAAAGCAGGGGCCTTCATTACAGGGGAGAACTCCCTTCCGCTGCACAAAGCACTGCTTGACCCTGGTCCCAGAAACCAGCCGTGTACATGACAGGGGCCCACATTGCACGCCCCTGCTTTTACACTCAGTGAAATTATTTGAGTCCCTTTTAAAGAGGAGCACAGAGGAGCCCAGGTTTAGCTGGGGTCAGCAAGTGAAGTCATCGCGCCAGTTTGCTCCATCCTGAGACAGGGAAGCCCTCACTGCCAGAAGGGAAGCCGGTGTGTGACCCAGCTGGCCGAATGCCACCTCTGACTCGGAGGCATTTTTACAATTTCCTCCTGGAGAAAACAACTACCCACAGCCTCACCTCCAGTCCAGAGTTGAACTCCGGAATTGAGCCAGCCTGTCAGAAATGTGCTTTCAGTCATTCATTCATTGTTTATTGAGCTCTGCTCTGTTCTGGACCCTGAAGATGCAGCCGTAACAGAACAGCCTGCTGTGAGGAGGGGAACGGGGAGGCTCTGAAAGTCAGGGTGAGCCCAGGGACCTGATCATCTCGGGCCCCACCATCTCCCAGGCTCAGCGCGTAGTAGGTGTGTGTGTGTGAAAGGAATCTTGAATTACAGGGATCATGGACATTCCTTAAGGGCCTTTCTTTGTGTCCTGAGGAAGGCAGGGAGCTCAACCTTGGAAGAACCCCACTTTACCTTCCCGCTGGGTCTCCCAGATGCCCCAGTTTGGCTGGGATCACAGGCTTGTTTCTGCAGGACATTTCCTAACCTCCAGATCCCTGGAGGGGCTGGGGTTCTCGGATGCGGTGCATCTGGAGTAGGTCTTCAAGGACAGACTGGGGATGTAGGATGCTCCCCACTTCCCACCTGCAATGGTCTTTATAGCCTCTTCCCTTCACTGAAGACTGCCACCAATGCACTGTCTTTTTTTTTTCTTTAAAGATCTAATTAAAAATATATATATTTATTTATTTGGCCATGCCGCGTCTTAATTGTGGCATGCGGAATCTTTAGTTGTGGCATGTGGGATCTAACCTGAATAGGGATCAAACCTAGGCCCCCTACATGGGGAGTGCAGAGTCTTAGCCACTGGACCACCAGGGAAGTCCCCAAAGTACTGTCTTACAGCGGGAGCGTTTTCTTGCTCTGTCCCTGGCTTTCTCTTTCTCCCACCTGAAATCTCGTCCTCAGGTAAAGCTGTCACTGCACCTGTGCTGACTGCACGGTTGGCTCTGAAGCGAGCAGATGTTTATAAAGCAGTGCACGTTCCAGTGTTTGTTGAGCTCTGGGCACCCTTCTGAGCATGCTGAGCCCTTGTGCCATCCTCGCAAGCATCTGTCTCCCTCTGTCAGTCCTATTGCTCATGCCCTGAGGCTGAGACTCACCCCTAGCCACACAGCCGGTGATCGGCCGAGCCTCCAGAGAAGCTGGGTGGCCCTGCGCGCTGTGCTGGCTCTGGCTTCTCCATCAGATTGCTCAGAATCTGTCTGCCCTGCTTCCTTGGAAAGACACTTGTCTGCTGCATATGAGCAGTGCCTGTTCGGGGATGAATAAGAAGCAACCTTCTGGCCTCAATAACTAAAAAAAACCTTTTTTTTTTTTTTTTAAATGAAAAGCTGGTTTGGGTGGAGAGGAATCTGTCCTTTTTTTAAAATTTCTTTTCATTGAAGTATAGTTGATTTACAATGTTGTGTTAATTACTACTTTACAGCAGTGATTCACTTATACCTACATATATATATATATACACACACACACACATTCTTTTCTTAAATATATCCTTTTCCATTATGGTTTATCATAGAATGTTGAATATAGTTCCCTGTGCTATACAGTAGGTCCTTTTTGGTCATCTATTTTATATATAGTAGTATGTATATTCTAAACCCAAACTCCTAGCTGACCCCTCCCCACCTTGTGATTGCCTCTGGTTTGTCTTCTATGTCTATGAGTCTATTTCCTTTGTACATGAGTTCATTCGTATCTTCTTTTAAGATCGCACATATAACTGACATCATATGATATGTCTTTCTCTTTCTGACTTCAGTTCAGTTCAGTTCAGTTCAGTCGCTCAGTCGTGTCCGACTCTTTGCGACCCCATGAATCGCAGCACGCCAGGCCTCCCTGTCCATCACCAACTCCGGAGTTCACCTCGACTCACGTCCATCGAGTCAGTGATGCCATCCAGCCATCTCATCCTCTGGCGTCCCCTTCTCCTCCTGCCCCCAACCCCTCCCAGCATCAGAGTCTTTTCCAATGAGTCAACTCTTCGCATGAGGTGGCCAAAGTACTGGAGTTTCAGCTTTAGCATCAGTCCTTCCAAAGAAATCCCAGGGCTGATCTCCTTCAGAATGGACTGGTTGGATCTCCTTGCAGTCCAAGGGACTCTCAAGAGTCTTCTCCAACACCACAGTTCAAAAGCATCACTTCTTCGGCGCTCAGCCTTCTTCACATCCAACTCTCACATCCATACATGACCACAGGAAAAACCATAGCCTTTCTGACTTACTTAGTAGCTAATCTCCAGGTCCATCCACGTTGCCGCAGATGGCGTTGTTTCATCTTTTTTGTGCCTGAGTGGTATTCCGTAGTATACATGTGCCACATCTTGTTCATCTGCTGATGAACGTTTGGATTGTTTCCATGTCTTAGCTGTGAATAATGCGATGTGACTATAAGGCTGCATATATGTTTTTGAATTATGGTTTTGCCTGGATATATGCCCAGGAATGGGGTTGCTGGATCATATGATGATTCTGTTTCTAATTTTCTGAGGAATCTCCACACTGTTTTCCACAGTGGCTGCACCAACTTACATTCCCACCAACAATGTAGGAGGTTTCCTTTTTTCCCCACATCCTCTAGGGGAGGCTATTCTTTATTGCAGAAAGTTTGCTTTGGAAGAAAAAACTAAGTCTCTTTGATCATACACATCTTTAGTGGAAAGGCTCTGGGATTAAATTACTAAATGGCATAAAGAGGAGGATTGACAGAGATGAGTATTTGTGGACAACAGGGTGATTAGATGGGGAGATTGCAGCTGGCCTGACACCCATGTTCATGGGAATTCCTGTGCCCAGATAAATATACTCTCAGAGACTTTCTGGGATTGCAAGGATCTTTGTGACTGTATCTGAGATTTCTTGCTTGTGGAATAGAAAACTCTGGACTTTGGAACCATTTATGTATTCATTTTAAAAAGAACTACTTAAGTATTAAATTTGTGCTGGCTGCTGTGCTAAGTGAAGGGCATGTATAATGTTACAAAGACGGGTGTGTTCCCATCCTCATGGAATAAGGAGCTACCCAGACTTTTCATTTTGCTCTTGCTCTTCACAGCTGGGTGATTGGGCAACTCACTTAACCTTTCTGAGCTTCTAATTCCATGAGGAAAACACTCCCAAACCTCTTGGGTTGTTCCCAGAATGAACTGAGTTTGCTTGGCAGTTCCTGAGGCTGTGCCTCCCTGAGGGCTGCCTGCATTGTTTGATGCCTGCTATGCAGTGCTGGAGCCTTCGAGACAGAGGGGAGCCCAGAGTGAACCACGTGACCTCTGGGGCTCACATTCTAATGTGTGGATTCTCTGCCTCTTGCCAACCAGCTAGACTAGGAAAGTCCCTCCCCTGTGAGGAGGACCCATCCGGGAAAGGCCTTGGACCCCACACTGCCCTTGACCTCCCAGGCTCTGTGAACCTTGAAATCACTAGCAGGAGGGTGGAATTCAAGGTCACAGTCTAGGGCAAGGAGGCTGGAGCCACTCTGGCATTCTCTCTGGGGGTCTGGTACAGCCCGGCGGGTGGGATCAGTGGGGCTGAGGGAGCCTTTGGTTGGACTTACTTTCACCCCTTTTTCAGACCCCGTAAGAAAATGTTGTGTTGACTGCCAACGCTAGTTTGTCTCTACTCAACTAACACGACTTTAGAAGAAGATCCCAGGTCCAGGGTGCAAAGAATAAATACCAAGTTCAGTAAATAATAGCAGCAGCTGCTACCATTTATGGAGCCCTTGCTTTACCCTGGGTCCTTTTCCAATCATAATACCTTCTGTCTCCTTGAGCCCTCCCAACCATCCTTTGGGGTGTAGGTTTCCATGTGATTGCCCAGAATCGTGCAAATCATAACAGCAGTGAGGATGGAGAACTAGCACCTAGGCCTGAACTTGAAATCCTTGGTGGGGTTGGGGGTGAGGGTTCAGGAGGAGGCATTCTTGTCTGTTTCCATTAAGGACCTCCCTCCCCCAGAATCTGGGCTTCCCCTGGTAGCAGGATGCTCAGCCCTCATTAAATATCTTGCTCAAAAACAAAAAGCAAACAAACAAAAAAATCCTGCTCTTCCTGAAGGCCACTTCTCTCCCCTCCTTAAAAGAAGAATCTAAGGAAGAATTTGCATCAGAAAGGTCTCCTTTCTGCCTGGCCCCGCCTAGGAGCTAAAGGGTTGAGTACTTCCTCTCCCAGCCATTGGGGAAAAGCCCTTTCCATCAGGGCCTTCTCTTGGGTCCTCACCTCCTCTACCACCCAGCACCTTCTACTGTCATGTCAGAAGATCTTAGGTTCACCTGGAGGGCCAGGCAGTCACCAGAGTGGCTCTTTACCCTCCGACCTGCTTACCACCCTTCCCTTTATCATCGGCTGCACAAAGAGCAGGGCCGAGGGCTGCTGGAAGAAGGAGGAGTAGCCGTGGGGTCTCAATCCCTGATCAAGAACATTTTGTTTCTCCATCTCAGATGAAAAGCGGGGGCGGTGGGTGTGGGGGGAGACTTTAAAATAGGAGAGTGGCCTTTCTTGAGAAAGAGCAGCTTTGCCTGTTTTAAAAGGCATTGCACTTCTTTAGCAAAGAAGAACTGATTTCATAGCTGTTGCATTAAAACCTGGTCTCTTTAGCCAGGAGGCCTTGGCCGCATGTCTGAGCCTAGATTTAGCTCCTGAATGAGCAGCAGGTAATCCTAAATGAATCTCAAGCGTGTGTCTTGCCAGGGATGTAGGATTCTTGTAGGAATTAACTGGAATCTCTCTAGTAGAGAGTGGGCAGCACTGAGCTCGGGCATGAGAAACAGGCAACTTTTTATTAGAAGGCCAGTTTTTTTAAGAAAAACTCCTATTCTGTGCTTGTTTACCTTTTTGTTTAAGGATTTTTCTTTTCTTTTTTTTTTTCCCTCTTTTGGCTGTGTGGCATGCAGGATCTTAGTTTTCCAACCAGGGATTGAACCTGAACCCCCTGAAGTAGAAGCACAGAGATTTAATCACTGACCCACCAGGGAAATTGCAAGACTTTTTCTAAAGACAGTATAAATGTGGATGATCATTAAAGGTTCATAATGCATTCATGGGGTTTCATTATAACATTTTCTCTGTGGGGTTTTTTTTTTTTTTGTAATATTTAAAATTTTCTGAAATTAAGAGTTTGAGGGGTTTTTTAAGCAATTAAAAATATTGCTTCTCTTGGTCCTACCTCAGAAAAGTCAGTATTATATTTCTATATGCTCTATTTCTGCTTTATTGACTATGCCAAAGCATTTGACTATGTGGATCACAATAAACTGTGGAAAATTCTGAAAGAGATGGGAATACCAGAGCACTTGACCTGCCTCTTGGGAAATCTGTATGCAGGTCAGGAAGCAACAGTTAGAACTGGACATGGAACAACAGACTGGTTCCAAATAGGAAAAGGAGTACGTCAAGGCTGTATATTGTCACCCTGCTTATTTAACTTCTATGCAGAGTACATCATGAGAAACGCTGGGCTGGAAGGAGCACAAGCTGGAATCAAGATTGCCGGGAGAAATATCAATAACCTCAGATATGCAGATGACACCACCCTTATGGCAGAAAGTGAAGAGGAACTCAAAAGCCTCTTGATGAAAGT
>NW_011494935.1:3583517-3583874 GCF_000754665.1 Bison bison bison | reverse complement strand
AGCCTCTTGATGAAAGTGAAAGTGGAGAGTGAAAAGGTTGGCTTAAAGCTCAACATTCAGAAAACGAAGATCATGGCATCCGGTCCCATCACTTCATGGGAAATAGAAGGGGAAACCATAGAAACAGTGTCAGACTTTATTTTTCTGGGCTTCAAAATCACTGCAGATGGTGAGTGCAGCCATGAAATTAAAAGACGCTTACTCCTTGAAAGGAAAGTTATGATCAACCTAGATAGCATATCCAAAAGCAGAGACATTACTTTGCCAAAAAAGGTCCATCTAGTCAAGGCTATGGTTTTTCCTGTGGTCATGTATGGATGTGAGAGTTGGACTGTGAAGAAAGCTGAGCGCCAAAGA
>NW_011494935.1:3563631-3583417 GCF_000754665.1 Bison bison bison | reverse complement strand
AGTTTGAGTGAATTCTGGGAGATGGTGATGGACAGGGAGGCCTGGCGTGCTGCGATTCATGGGGTCGCAAAGAGTTGGACACGACTGAGCGACTGAACTTAACTGAACTGAAGGCTTGATTGTCAGGACAGTAGGTAGAATAAGAAAGAGCTAATCTTTAGTCAGTTCCGAGAGACAAAAAGTAGAAAGGCAGTTATCAGGGCCTGGGAGAGGGGAACAGAGAGTTGTTAAGTGGGTACAGAGTTTCCATTTTTGCAAAATGAAAAGAGTTCTGGAGATTGGTTACACAGTAGTGTGAATGTACTTAATGCCGCTGATCAGTACAATTAAAAGGGTTAAAGTGGTACATTTTATGTTATGTGCATTTTACTACAATTTTTAAAAATACCATTTTTTTAAAAAAGGAAAAGCTATTGTGTGGGTATCCCATCCAAGGCTTGCTGGCTTGGCAGTGTCTGGCCACTGTGGTGGAGACTGTGGTTTAGGCCTCTTGGTGGACACATGTCACCAGTCTACTAACTGTGACCTTCCAAGAGTGGCTCAGGCTCTCTTTGAACCAGCCCCCGGGAGTGTGGGAGCAGTCAGCCAGCTGATGCGCAGAGCATCCTCAAAGGTGTTGTTTGCATGTTTCACCGTCACCACCAACACTGGGCTCATGTGCACGCGACTGGCCTCCCAGATTCAGGGCGAGTGCTTTGATAGGCTTAGGATTTCTTTTTATAATTTCATTTATTTATTTTTGGCTGTGCGGGGTCTTCCTTGTCTCGAGGGCTTTTCTGTAGTTTCGGCAAGTAGGGGGCTACCCTTCAGCTGCGGTACACGGGCTTCTCATTGTGGTACCTTCTCTTGTTGTGGAGCAGCGGCTCTAGGGTGCGTGGACTTCGTTGTTGTGGCTCTCCGGCTCTAGAGCACAGGCTCAGTAGTTGTGGCACGTGGGCTTAGTTGCTCTTCGGCATGTGGGATCTTGCCCGTCCAGGGATTGAACCCATGTCGTGGATTATTTACCTCTGAGCCACCAGGGAAGTTTAGGATTTTTTTTTTTTTAACCTTAGTATCTTGATAGTGCTCCCACTGTTCAAATTTGGAACAGTGTGAAAAGAAAAGTGTGGATGAAATGGTAGATGAAATGTAGATGAAATGCAGATGAAATTCTTTTTTTTCAACCCCAGTATAACAGTTTTTTTAGGAAAGAATCATCCATGGATGCCAAACCATTGAGTTAAAGGTTGTTGAGAAACAGGGTGTTCACTTCATCTTGAGGTATCACCTGACAGATGACTTATTAATTTCACAGGAGAATGGTACCTTTAAAATAGAGAGATCTGGTTTCAGCTCCTTAACCAAGTGATCAAACGTAGCATCACTATTGCTGGGACAGACTGACCTTGTATAATTCCTAAGGAGACCCAGTAGGAACAAAGCATCGCCTCTATAGTCTTGTTGATCATGAGGAAACAATCAGGGAAGTCCAGGATATGGGACACTGTACCAGACAACTGGCCCAGATTTATCCAGAGTCGGTGTCATGAAAAACAAAGAGTGGGACCAAAGAGATGTAATAGACACCATGTGTAGCCTTGTTGGATCTGGATCCAAAAAACAAAGGCATTTTCAGGACCCTTGGGGAAAGCCAGATATGGATTGAATGTTAGAAAAATGTTACTGCATTAATGTTGATGTTCTTAGAATTGTTAATGGCATTATAATATAGGAAAATGACCTCAGGGATGGACGCTAAAGTAACGAGGGGTGGCATGTCATGTCTGCAACTTAATTAAAATAGTCCAGCAAAACCAATATTCATATACTACATACATACACACACACACAGCAATTTTGTGGCTCTGTGTCAGCAATTGGTGACTCTGGGGAGGGGTCATCTGGGTTCATTGTTCTGTTCTTTCATCTCTCCTGTGGATTTGAAAATTTTCCTAATAAAAAGTACATCAAACAAGTTGGAGGCAAATTGTGGCTCTTGCCTGACTTGGAAAGACTCAGTCTTCTGTCCCCCACTCCTCCAGGGACCTGCCTGAAGACTCCTGGCATTTGTTGTCTATGCCCTTTGTCAATCGGGAGCAATTATCTGTGTGGTGGTGCTTGGTGCTGGCAGGCTGGGGACAAAGGGCTGCCTGGCTCCCAGACCTGAGAAGAAGGATGCTGGGCATATGCAGTGTCAGGAAACTCATAAAATCTTTGCTGGCTATGAAATGTGTTGTTCTAAGAGCGTGGGCTGTGAGGTCGCTGCTAGGTGTGGACTTGAGTGCTTGCAGAACCTTTTCCTCTGAGTCTCTGGGGCTCTGAACAGAACCTACCTGGGGCATCCAGCGTGTGTCCAGCACAAAGCCCAGTGCCCAGCCCAGCATGGGGCTCCAACCATTTCTCTGTGCTGGGTATGTCTTAGAGAACTTTGCATACTGCACAGCCATGCTTTCTCCACGTGGGGCATATTCCTAGAGAGGAAATGAACAGCTTGTAGATTTCAGTGCTTTTAGGTCCAGAGTCAACTTGAGGATTCAGACCCAGCTCTGCCCTGCTCTGGCCTGCAGTGCAGTGAGTCCCCAGGAAGCTTCCCCTGTGTGGGGAGCAGAGGGAGCTGGAGAATCAGATTCCTCAGTAATCGTTGGCCCTTCCATTTCAGGGTGATTCTTTGGGTCCTGGTAGCTGTGGGAAAGGCACAACTCTGAAAAGTTTGAAAGCAACAAAGGCTGCTGCTGCTGCTGCTGCTAAGTTGCTTCAGTCGTGTCTGACTCTGTGCAACCCCATAGACGGAAGCCCACCAGGCTCCTCCATCCCTGGGATTCTCCAGGCAAGAACACTGGAGTGGGTTGCCATTTCCTTCTCCCATGCATGAAAGTGAAAAGTGAAAGTGAAGTCTCTCAGTCGTGTCCGACTCTAGCGACCCCATGGACTGCAGCCTACCAGGCTCCTCCATCCATGGGATTTTCCAAGCAGTAGTACTGGAGTGGGGTGCCATTGCCTTCTCTGGCAACAAGGGCAGGGAGGAACTAATCTGATTGAGTACATCTGCCTGTTGGGATATGTGCCCTCAGAGGCCAGTGCCAGGGAAGGGTGGTCAAAGTAAACTGGGCCTTGGGACTTCCCTGGTGGTTCATTGCTTAAGACTCTGTACTTCTAATGCAGAGGACGCAGGTTTGATCCTTGGTAGGAGAACTAAGATCCCACATGCTGCAGGGTGAGGCCAAAAAAAAAAAAGTTAATTGGGGTTCAGTCAACTCCAGGGTGAACAAATTGCCGGAAAGGCCCTGGGAGGTCATTCTGCACCCTCCTCCTCTTCACCCCTTCATCCCTCCACCCCCTCCTCCACTCTGCACTGTGGCATCAATTATTCACTCATGTGTTCATTCTAGGAGCGGTTTTTGAGTGCCTACTATATTCCAGTGCTGAAGATACAGAGATGAATAAGATGCCCTTCCTTGCCTTAGGTAGCCCAGCATCAGAGACAATTAAAGTCAGTGTGGCAAAGGCTCTGATAGGAGCAAGATAAGGTGCTTTAGGAACCCAGTCTGCTGACTGAGGAGTTTGACAAGGCTTCACAGAGTACGACGTTGAACTAATCTAAAGGGATGGGTTGGATGAGAGATTCTTCTACTTCCACAGAACTGCAGGAAGTACAGTGTGCCAGAGCAGGGGTTCTCAAACTTGAGTGTGCCGAAGAACCACCTGGAGGGCTTGCTAGGATGCAGATTTCCAGGCCCCACCTTGAGTCTCATACAGCAGGTCTGGAGTGGGGCTGAAGGATTCACATCTCTAACAGGTTCCTAGGTGATGTTGAGGCTTGTGGTTCTCAAATATGATACGCTGCTTCCCAGCTTCATTGAATAACCTCAGCCTCATCTATAGAAGGAGAAGGCAATGGCAACCCACTCCAGTACTCTCGCCTGGAAAATCCCATGGACAGAGGAGCCTGGTAGGCTGCAGTCCATGGGGTCGCACAGAGTCGGACATGACTGAAATGACTTAGCAGCAGCAGCAGCCTGTTGGGATAGATTGCTGACTGCCAGCAGAGCCATGGAAGGGTCTCAGTGCCACTACCAGCATGATTGATATTTCTGCCAGAGCTGTGACCTTCACCTTCACCTTCCATTCTGGGAAGAAAAGAGCTCTAGCTATTGAGTGCCTACAAACAGCATTGACTCAAGTGAGCCCAAGGTTCAGGGAAACCTTAATAAGTTGACAAAAAAAAATTTTTTTTCTTAAGTTGCCAAAAGAATATGCGAATCATTGGAGAAAAAAATTAGGGAGTACAGATAATCAGAGAGCATCAGAGAACAATTGAAACGGTCTGCAATTCAAGTAGGGCTTCGCTGGTGGCTCAGACAGTAAAGAATGTGCCTACAGTGCAGGAGACACTGGAGATGTGGGTTCGATCCCTGGGTGGGGCGGGGGCGGGGGTGGATCTCCTGGAGGAGGGCACGGCAACCCACTTAAATATTCTTGCCTGGAGAATCCCATGGACAGAGGAGCCTGGCGGGCTACAGCCCTTAGGGTCACAAAGAGTTGGGTATGACTGAAGCAACAAACACAGTTCAACTATCCAGAGAGAACCATTCATTCTCTCCACAAATAGGCATGGGACATCTACTGTGTGCTGGGGACTGTGCTGGGACCTCGGGCACAGCTGAGAACGTGTGGGATGTGGTTCCTGTTCTTCTGGGGCTCACACTTGTTGATGGTTTGGTTGCTAAGTCGTGTCTGACTCTTTTGCAACCCCATGGATTGTAGCCTTCCAGGCTTCTCTGTCCATGGGATTCTCCAGGCAAGAATACTGGAGTGGGTTGCCATTTTCTTCTCCAGGGGATCTTCCCAACCCAGGGATTGAACATACGTCACCTGCACGGACAGGTGGATTCTTTACCACTGAGCCACCAGGGAAGCTCTCATACTTGTTAGTGACCTATTAATGGCCAGGTGCTAGCCACTGACAGTAATATTTGAAATTAAAAAATCTTTAGTGTGAGAAGTGCCTTGATGTCACCGAGTGGCCTCTGATCAAAGCTCTGGAGGACACATGATAAGGTGGGTGAGGGCATGAGCACACCCCGCTGGAGGAGGGGTCACGTTTCAGGTGTGGTTGGATCCAGTGTTTGGGGAGGGCGTGGAGCCCCGAGGCTGCAGAAGGTGGCAAGCCCTGATCCCCAGGCAGCACCCCCTCCCAGGATTTCATCATACAAAGGCCTCTTCCACCTGGGGAAGGGGCAGCACTGTCCTCACCTTTTCCTGCCCGAGTTGCCCTGGTACAAGGGAAGGTATGTGCTCTGGAGGCAGGGCCGTGCCTGGCAGGCTGGGAAGGAGATGAGTCTGGGTTGCACTGGTCATTATCATCTCCTTCCCTCCTCCAAGGCGAAGACCGGAAGTGCATGTCATCATCTCTGCCCATCCGGTGGGCTGGCTGTTGCCTGGCTCCCTGAGAAGAAAGATGCAGGCCCCCCAGAGTCGGTGTTTCATTTTTCAGTGACGTCTTCTGAGGCCTTGGTGAGGAAATGTGTTGTCTCTGCTGCAGGGCCGCCTGCCTGAAGTGATTACTTCCTTATCTCTCGGCGAGCGAGAGCGTCGGCTGAGAACTGGGTCACAGGGCGCTGGCAGTTGTGCACAGGTGTGTGGACGCTTTGTTGGCTGTTCCCGCTGTCGGAACAGATGTGTGCTCCCAGCTCAACTGGGTCGCCCATTGCCTTTTCCAACACCTGCTCCAGCAGCTGTCCTGCACACAGCAAGGTTGGACTTGGAGGCCAACGTAATGGGACCGAGGTCAGGCCTTGGGGTGCACCATCCGATGTGGGTGTCAGCAGCACGTGGGGGACTGTGGTCAGGGAAGGCTTCCGAAGGGGCGTGCTTTGAGGTGGAGGACAGGCTGAGCTTGGTGAAATGACAGGACGCTGGGAAAGGGTGCTTGGGGCAGAGGGAGCTGCGCTAACCAAGGCTCGTTGGCAAGGAGGGCACAGTGCCTTCAGAAAACTTCAGTGGCCAAGGCCACAGTCGGGTGTGAGTGGTTTCCCTGAGCATTGGTGTGAAGGCTAGGAGTCCCCAGCAGTTTCTCCGGTAGAGCTGCCTCCAGCGCAGGCTGCCTCCAGCGCAGGCTGCCTGTGGGGCTTCCCCGTGGATGACTGCCCAGCGGCATTACTATGGAAATCCTCCATTCCCTTGACCCTGAGCAGGATAACCCGAGGTTTGTGTTTTATTTTTGTTTGTATCTAGCTCCATTTGGATGTATTTCATGCAGTTTATTTCCAGGATCTTCCAGTATGTAATCATGATCTCAGTGAGGCAGCAGTGAGCAGTGGCGTGAGGTGAGAGGTATCCTGGATGAAAACCAGGAATCCCAGCCACCAGACCAACCAGGGTTACAGGCTAGAAGCTATTTTTCTGTGGATCTTTGCCCCCAGTGAAAAATGCATTTATCATGGAGACAAGAACTGTAAATGTAGGTACAGAGTTTATCATTAGAAACCACATAACAGGTGGGAGAACACACAGAGAAGCAGTTTGTTAAGACAGAAGCAAGGCAGAGATGCACGCTGGAAGAGAAAGGTTGTGGATGCCCCCCTTAGTGAGGAGAAATGTAGTACAGAGGTGGTTAAGTCATTTGTACAGGTCAGTTCTTACAGGTCTTTGTTTACCTTTAGCCAATTGTCTGGTTCTTTTTCCACATCTGACCTACCCTGGGACCCTCAACCAAGGTAGATTTTGAAGTGAAGTCTTCTGGGAGGATCAAGACTCCTTATGGTCCAGCATTATGCCCTGACTTCTGGCCCACAAGAAGCCTTTCTGTGCATGTGTAGTGTCTCTATCCAAAAAAGTGGGGAGCAGAAATTCCTTAATCCTTTACTCCAGCAGGGTTTTGCCCCTCATTGTCCTTGCCATGACTATTACCTTGACTGTTGCCATAACTATTACCTTAAGGTGTTTACGAGAGGCAAAGACTGGCTGCTTACCCTGTTTCTGTTGTTACTTCCATTTTGGAGGGCAAATAGGAGGCTGATTGTAAATGCCTTAACTGGAGCCCACCTATCTCTTATCTCAGGAAATGCAAACAGGAGACTGGTTAGAAGTGTCCAGTCTGAAGCCTACTTCTTCCTGCCCCAAGAAATGCAAATAGGAAGCTAGTTGTAAATGTCTAACCTGGAGCCTGTTTATCTCTGGACTCGGTTATTCTTTTTTAAAAATTTTTTTTAATTATTTAATTTTATTTATGACTGCGCTGGGTCTTCATCGCTGCATGAGAGCTTTCTCTAGTTGTGATGCGAGGGCTTCTCACTGTGGTGGCTTCTCTTGTTGCAAAGCATGGGCTCTAGGGTGGTTAGGCTTCAGTATTGTGGTGTATGGGCTTAGTGGCCTCTGAGCATCTTAGTTTCTAGACCAGGGATCAAACCCATGTCCTCTGCACTGGCAGGCAGATTCTTAACCACTGGACCACCAGGGAAGTCCCTGTAGTCATTGTTTCTTGAGTACTTTCAGAGCTATGTGACAGATCTGTCTGTGGGGTTTCACATCTTTTTGTCACTGTGCACTGATATGAGTGTATTCCAGTTATCTGTTCCTGCAAAACAACCCCAAAACTTAGTGATTTAAAACAACAGCAATGTGCACTGCACAGTGGTTCTGTGTTGGTTTCACTTTGGCTCATTCATACAGTTGCTGGAGGATCCACTGGCCTGGAAGGTCGAGAGTGGCCTCATTCACATTTTTGAGACGCAGTGCTGGATGTTGCCTGGGCACGTCTATTCTCATCCTTGTGGCTTCTTTGACTCCAGGAGGCTAAATGTGCTTCCTTACATGGAGGTCTGGGAATGACAGTCCAGGTAGGGCCAAGTTGAATCTGTAAGGCCTCTCTCGACATTCCTGGTAGTCAAGTGGTTAAGAATCCACTTTGCAATGCAGGGGATGTGGGTTCGATCCCTGGTTGGGGAACTAAGATCCCACATACTTTGGAGTAACTAAGACTGCAAGCAACAGCTAGAGAGTCCACGTGCTGCAATGAAAGGTCTGCCGTGGTACAATGAAGACCTCGTGTGCCACAACTAAGACTCAACACAGCCAAAATAAAATAATAATTTTTTAAAAAGTTGTAAGGCCTCTTAAAGCATTGTCTTGGAAGTTACATGACACCATGTTTTCCAGTTTCACTGAGATGCATTTGGCATAATGTATTGATCTAAGATGTACAACATACTGGTTTGATGCATGCTTATATTGTGAAATCACAATTAGTTAACATTCATAATCATAATTCATAAGGTCCATCCATGTTGTCCCAAATGGCAGGATTTTCTCCTTTTCATGGCTGAACAATATCCCTTTAAGCTCCAGGAAATAGTGAAGGACAGGGCAGCCTGGCCTGCTGCAGTCCGTGGGGTCGAAAAGAGTCAGACATGACAACAACAAATATGTTATCGTTCAGTTGCTCAGTCGTGTCCGACTCTTTGCGACCCCATGGACTGCAGCACGCCAGGCTGCCCTGTCCTTCACCATCTCCCAGAGCTTGCTCAAACTCATGTCCATTGAGTTGATGATGCCATCCAACCATCCTCTGTTCCCCTCTCTTTTCCTGCCTTCAGTCTTTCTTGGCATCAGGGTCTTTTCCAGTGAGTCAGCTCTTCACATCAGACAGCCAAATATTGGAGTTTCAGCTTCAGCATCAGTCCTTCCAGTGAATACTCAGGGTTGATTTCTCTTAGGATTGACTGGTTTGATCTCCTTGAAGTCCAAGGGACTCTCAAGTGTCTTCTCCAGCACAACAGTTTGAAAGCATCAATTCTTTGGCACTCAGCCTTCTTTATGACCCAATTCTCACATCCGTACATGACTGCTGGAAAAATCATAGCTTTGACTATACAGACCTTTGTGGGCAAAGTGATGTCTCTCCTTTTCAATATGCTGTTTAGGTTTATCATAGCTTTCCTTCGAGGGAGCAAGTATCTTTTAAATTCATGGCTGCAGTCACCATTCATAGTAATTTTGGAGCCCAAGAAAATAAAGTCTGTCACTGTTTCTACTTTTCCCCCTTCTATTTGCCATGAAATGATGGGACCCATTGTGTATAAATAACTATTTTCTTTATTCATTATCTGTCAGTGGACACTTAGGCTTTCTTGGCTCTTGTGAATCATGCTGCAGTGAACATGGGGTTTAGATACCTCTTCGAGATAAAATGCCCCTTTGGCTTTCATCCCTTTTCTGTCTTTTACTACTTATAGATCTTCCCTGGGCTCACCTCCCAAGAAAACTGTTTTAAGGGAATCCAAACTCAGAAACCTTGACAGAGTTAAAGCTCAATATTGAAGATACTGGGGAGCCACTGAAGAGCTCTTCCATATCTGCAGGGACAGGCCAGATTTACAAGGTCACCGTGGCTATGGCCCCCTGACCAGTCCTGATGTTGAGTTAGTACAGACCAGACAGGAGGGCCCAGGCCCTTGCTGCTATTGCTAACTGCTGTTGAACATCTTCTGTGATCCACGAGCTGGTCTGTACATTGGTGTGTGTTATCTCATTGAATCTAACAAAAGCTTTAGGAGGTATAAGTTCCATTTTACATAGGAGAGAACTGAGGCACAGAGAGGATGAGACGTGTGTCCATGATCACACAGCTGGAAGTGATGGTGTGGGGATTTGAGGTCAAATGTGACAGATCTGTAATATGTGTCTTTGGGCTTACTCTCTCCTTGCCAGCACCATCTGGGTACTATACAGAGGGCCTTTCCAGCAAGTGCTGTCTCACGTAATCTCTGCTTCTCCCTTAGGTAAGTTCGAGGATCGGGAAGACCACGTCCCCAAGCTGGAGCAGATAAACAGCACCAGGATCCTGAGCAGCCAAAACTTCTCCCTCACCAGGAAGGAGCTGCTGAGTACAGAGCTGCTGCTGCTAGAGGCCTTTGGCTGGAACCTCTGCCTGCCTACGCCCGCCCACTTCCTCGACTACTACCTCTTAGCCTCCGTCAGCCAGAAGGACCACCACTGCCACAGCTGGCCCACCACCTGCCCCCGCAAGACCAAAGAGTGCCTCAAGGAGTATGCCCACTACTTCCTAGAGGTCACCCTGCAAGGTGGGGCCAATGTCAAGGCCTGTCCACCCTTCCCCGCCCACATGGGGGCCAGGGTCAGGGGCCAGTGCACCCACATCACCAGATCACCCCACTTTGCAGGGATAGGCAGAGAAAGATTTGCAGGGGTAAGCAGAGACGGGGTGAGTTAGCAATAATGTGTAAAGGAGGAGTAGCTTGTATGCAGGCAGCCTGTAGTCTGTCTATTTACCGATCACCTATCTGGTAGTTTTTAACTCACTTGGAACACTGCCAATGATCTAAGTAGCCCAGAGTCACAGGTAGGTCATTCTGAAAGAGTATCGTACAGGTAGGATGGGAGAGAGGGTTTTGTTTCCATCTGCTTTAGCAATACACTTTTACTATTTGGAGACTTTTGCTTAAAGTGTCTTAAGATCTGGGTATTAAGATCTAGGTGTTAGGTACAACACTAGGTCAGAAATACTGTTGATTTAACCACCTTATAACCCACTCCAGGCCAAAAGGGTTATGAGTAACAATATCAACAATTGTGATATTAAGCAGTAAGTGAACACTTACTGTACACCAGGCAGTGCTCTGCATGTCTTGTTTCATTTGAACCTCACAGCAACTTCACATGAAGATCATTTATGCTGCTCTCATTTTACAAATCAGTTTCCTTAATTGATACTCAAGATGTGAAGTAACTTATCCTAAGGTTATTGCTAGGATTTGAAGCTGGGGAGTCTGACTCTTGACTGTGCTTATAACCGTACCACCCTGCCTAATTCATACTTTAAGAGGCAAATGTTGAAATCATTGAAAGTCATGAACAGTTTAAGACAGCAAAGTAATGTGCGGATAACCAGCTGTTCTTCCTGAGAATTGTGGGAATTTGAGCAGTTTGCCTTTGTACATATTAGTACCAGCTTTGCCAGGTTGCCAGATATCTTAGTAGGACATTAAGAGTTCTCATATTATTTCAGTGTTTACTTGTACCAAAACATCACACTGTACATCATAAATATATAGTATTTGTCAGTTGTTTGTCAATAAATCTGGGATGGGGTGAGGAGAAGATTATCCAGTAAATTTATGAATATCAAATTCTTATAGACATTCATTTGTTGGTTCATTCTTCAGCAGATTTTCAGTGAGTTCCTGCTGTGGGCCAGGCTTCGTTACTAAATAGCCTTTAGTCAGCACCCCAAACAGAAGTCTTAGAAATGGTGTGTGTTCACCACTGTCTTTCAAAGGAAGGACAGATGTTTAGTGTTTCTCCTTGTAGCATCAGCAAGTCCCTTGCAGCCCCTGGAAGCCAGGGATGTATTTTGACAATCGCTGCTCTAGGCTGACATCAGAAATCCCAGACCGAGAGCTGAGGTGTTTTAAGAATGAAAATTCATGCTATTTTAATTTTTCATGTAGACCCTCTGCGCTGCGTGTATGGTGAACAACCTTGGACCTAATCATTTGTCTCCTGGTTCCCGGGGAGCACAAGGCAGAGCTCCAAGGCCAGGCTTCTGATGGTGACTCTCTCTCTCTGATTCTCTTTCAGATCACATTTTCTATAAATTCCAGCCTTCCGTGGTGGCCGCAGCCTGCGTTGGGGCCTCTAGGATTTGCCTTCAGCTTTCTCCCTATTGGACCAGAGACCTGCAGAGGATCTCAAACTACTCCCTGGAACATCTCAGCACGTGCATCGAAATCCTGCTGGTGTAAGCTCCTCTCCTGATCTTTTCGTGTTTCTGAAATAGCCAAGTTCCACTTGCTCATAAGGCCCACCTCAGGTGATTTCCCGCAGTTTGAGGCTTATGGTGTCCTGGTGGCTCACAGAAAGTGAACCACCGTGACTCCTGATAGAATTCAGATTTGGGGAGTTGGTCCTTCCTGTTTTGGGTAGCTTTGGGTTTGCAATTGTCAGGTCAAGAGTGCAGGAGAAGAGGGGCTCACTGCACATTTTTCTGAGTGTCTGGGCTCTTTGACCCAGTGTATCAGTCAGTCTTCTTGGGTGATCACATGGAGAGACCCTCATTATGAGCTGCTTTTCTCAGACGTGGTCACAAAGTGAACTCTTAGCCTGCTCAGCCCAGAGTGGCTTCACTTAAGAGACCATAGCCTAGGAATCTTATGGAGGAAATGTTCAGTGTTTCAGAGAGGATGCTTAAAGACACAGCACCCTAAAACTGATATTGGAGGCCAAAGAGTAGTGACTGCAGGGAGGAGGACAGAGAGGACAGAAAGCTCTCACCTGGCTGCACTTGGTCTCTCTTGCATCCAGCGGCTGGCAGCATCTCCTGCGTGCTGGTCCCACTCACTTCGGGACCACGCCTCTGAAGAGCCATCTCTCACCCTCCTGGTACAGCTGCCTTTGTCTCAATCCTCTGAAATCAGTCATGCTCCCTAGCCCTGATTTTAAAATCTCTGCCTTTTGAAAGCTGGAGAATATGGTCTGACCTGAATGAGGACAAGTGTCCCAGATACTTAGCCACCAGCCCTGCCTCTTCCACAAGGCTCTGGGGTAGCCCCCTGCTGAGACCTGCTACAGCTTCACTTGTTTCTTTCTTAGCAAAGCCTCTAATTGTTTTCCCAAAACAAATTTATTATGGGAAGCTTTTTTTTTTTTTGAGATGGAAAAAAACCTGTTCCATCCTGCTTTTCAGATGGAGACAGTTAGGCCCCTGGGGGCACCCTGTTTGAAATCTGCTAAGTCTCATAACTCCGTCTCAGCCAAGGATGGAGCTGACCAAAAGTGTCTTGAAGGCAGAAGGGATGCTCACCTAAGCACCAGGGGGCAGTTCCTATGCCCTGTGTGGGGATGCAGTGATGAGCAAAAGCAGACGGGCCCTCCCTCTCGAAGCTTAAACTCCACAGTAGGGGACACATAGGGACACGTAGTGACCTGAAACTTACCGTCTGCAGTGTTGACCGCCAAGTGGGGGCAGTGCAGAGGGTCTGCATGAACAGCTAGGTTAGTCTTGAGGGTTGCCGGGCTTTTGTGGGAAGCAGATCCAAACTGAGATCTGGAGCCTGGGTTTAGTCGGAGATCAGCTGAGGCAGTGAGCACAAGCCAGGAGAGGCCAGCAGCACATGGGTCACATCCCACTCAGCAAGGCAGGTGACTGGCACTGCGGCCTCTGGCCTCCCAAGTCTCACCCAGTCCTTTCCTTTCAGAGCTTATGACAACGTCCTCAAGGATGCCGTTGCTGTCAAGAGCCAGGCCTTGGCAATGGTGCCCGGCTCACCCACCCAGGTGCTGTTCCAGCCACCCGCCTACCCGGGCCTCAGCCAGCCGTCAGCGACGGCGCTGGCCCAATTCCAGAACCCCGTGCAGGGCCTGTGCTTGGCCTATCGGGACTCGCTGCAAGCCCACCACCGCTCGGGGACCCTGCTCTCAGGGGGCACCAGCTCATCCCTCCACGCCCTGTACCCCACCCTCCAGCCCCTGGACGTGTGTCCTGTGCCGCTGCCCGCGTCCTTCAGCATGCAGATGGCGATTGCAACCGAGCCCAGGCACTGCCTCGCCGCCACCTATGGGAGCAGTTACTTCAGTGGGGGTCATGCATTCCCCGCAGGCTGTTTTGATAGATAGGGCACCTTTAGCCACACAGGGAGGCCTTGGAGACCCGGGCAGAGGAAGAAGATGCTGACCAGGGGAGCCTAGCCCAGCGAGACACCTGGGAGGGGCCATCCCCACAGAGAGCCTCAGGGCCCTTGAACAGAGCGGGTCTGTGGTCTTTTTAAATAAAACTGACCCAGAGCAAAACAGGCAATGACATACCTCACCCGAGAGCATTCCTCTAGAAAAATGTCTTCCACTTGTGGCTAGGGTGCAGGAGGGTGGCTCGGTGGCCACCCTCTGGAGAGGGGCCCAGCGGGTTGAGGAAGACTTGGGAAGAGGCCAGGAGGCTGCAGACTGGATGCAGACCTACAGTCCACGAGCACCTCCATGTTTTAGCATCGAAGACACCTTTATTCTTTGCTGATGGCAGCTACACCATTGGAAAGGGCGTAGCCTGACGTGCTCTCAGGAACCCCAGTAGGTGCCATCTGGCTCCATCCGCAGGGGCCTGGGTGTGTGTCTGCCTCCCGAGACACAGTGAGCAGCTGTCTTGATTTATTGTGGAGCCTAAAACCTTCTCCAGCCTTTTAGATGTTTCACGTGTTGCTGCTTCCCGAAGTGACCTAGCTTTCTGTTCAGTAAGATGTCTTGTTTACATGCTATATCAGGGATTTTGTGATACTTGAAAATTCCTTAGGAGAAAAACATTGGTGATTGCTACACTGCCTGTCCCATGCGTGGGCTGTAGGTTTTAACCCCGCTTGGGATGGACCCCTGGTTAACCACAGAGCTCCCTTTTGCAAAAGTGTATGGTTGGGGAGAACCACTTTCCAAGCTCTTGGTTCCAGAAGATGCCACATCTTGGATGCTCTGTTCATCTGTAGAAGTTCGATAACCACCCAGAGAAAAAAGACTGTTGAAAAGTAGACAAAGATTTAACACCAGCAACCCCCACCTCCCTCCCTCCACCGCATGCTTCTAGTGCATGAGGTTTAACCCAGCCTTGGCCTTGCATTTGGCTCAGAGCAAAGGATCATAATGTGGAATGTACGCCTGACGCCAGCTGGATTTGGGGGCATGTGGGGTCTGTGACACCACTGACAGCCAGCAATGGGATGGATCAAAAGCCAGTATTTGGGTCTCTGCAGTGAGAAGGCTCTCAGGAAGACTCTTGGAACCATGTGCAATATGTTTTTATTCTGACTCACGGCTTGTGCTCAGTGTATTTTATTTTTTGGTTGGTTTGGGGTCAGTGGTCACATTGTTCATCCCCCGGGACCGGGAGGTGCAAAGAACCATGGAAGCGTATTTTGGTTTGTTTCTTAAAGAAGAACCCATTTTAGTTTTCTTGACTTGGTTGCCAGTCTAGGAGACTGGCAGAGAGACTGCGGGAAGTCAGATCCGAAGGTGGTTTTCGGAGCTGATGGGAGCCTCAGCACGGAAGCTGAGTGAAAGAAGAGCCTGGACGCCGGCACGGAGGGGTCACGTTGTCACACTAGCATAGGAAAGTGCACGTTCGTTTGTTTTCTCTTTTTCCTTGCCAGCCTCCTTCTATTTATGTGCAACTGGTTTGGATTCCGAGTTATTGTGTTTGTCTTTTCTGGGTCTGGCCGTTTGTGAGGGTCTTCCCCCAAATAGAGCCTCACAGCCAGCCCAGCCCAGAGAAAGAGTGGTCCTGCAATAAATACATCACCTGTTTGTGACCTCTCTGGGTTCTCTTCCTGGCCTTCTCTCCGCTAGCCCTCCCTTCTCTCTTCCTCGTCAGCCCCAGGGATCCACACTGGTACCCAGAGGTTGTCGGGGACAAGTGGGTGACTGCACGATGAGCTCCTGCCCTCTGAGCTGGAGCTACGCCTCCCTGGGGCCTGGGCTGGGCTGCAAGAGTCAGCCCAGCACCACCACCGAATTAGGCAGGGCTCTCCAGAAAAACAGAGCTAATTGAGAGTGATTTATTCTAAGAGAATTGGCCAAACATTGTGAATGCTTGCATTAGGATCAGAGCTAAGGTTCCACTTCCTCATGCCCTCTAGGTTCAAAATTCATCTCCCC
Organism: Bison bison bison; assembly: GCF_000754665.1. NCBI lineage: Eukaryota > Metazoa > Chordata > Mammalia > Artiodactyla > Bovidae > Bison > Bison bison. The sequence continues at coordinate 3,567,787 of NW_011494935.1, read as the reverse complement.
AAAAGCCATCTGTTCTGTCATCTGAACACTCCTCTCTACTAACCCCTTAATCAGTGATTCTCAGCAGGGCTCATTTTTGCCCTCCAGGGGATTTTGGCAACGTCTGGAGATATTTTTGGTGGTCACAGTTGGGAGAGGGGCGTGGTTGGCATTTAGCAGGTAGAATCCAGGATGCTGTTAAACACCCTGCAGCGCACAGGACGGTCCCCACAGTGAAAAACAGCCTGGCCCAAAACGACAACGGTGCCGTGGTTGAAAAATCAACCCACGAAACACCTTCCAGTGAGGTCTCTATCACCCCCCAGGTCCCTTTCATTACCCCTTTCATTTCCATCGTAGCTGTTAAATCACCTGGAATCATCTTGTCCGTTTACTGAGTTTGATGGCTGTGCCCTAAACCACCTCCAGCCCATAGAATATATAGATACTTGTAGACAGTAGTGCTCATCACCCAACTGGCGTTTATTATTTGCTGCGTAAAGCACTGTGCTAAGGAATTGGTTCATATTATTTCCTATAATCCTACTAATAAGCCTCCAAAGTAGGAACTATTACCAGCTGTTATCTTACAGACCAGAAAAAGGTCACAGAGGGGTTCTTTGCCTAAGGTCAGGTGAAGGAAGGAGCCATAATTCAAACTCAGGCAGCCAGGAGCTGCCCTGCCACCCTGAGGTGCCTCAGGGGTTTTGGATGAGTACAAGGCTCCCACCAGCCATCCCACTCACCTGCTGGAGAAGACATAACAGAGTAATGGATATGGGTTTGTAAAAGGGTTGCCAGGCATTCGTGCTCCTAATTGACAGGGTCCCAAGGGGTTCTTAGAGCATGCTCAGTAGCAGACAGAAATGGTTTTGCACAGCTGCTGCAGGCTAATATGATTTACAGCTCCATCTGCCTGCCTCCAACAGGCTCTGACCTGGGAGGGGATCCCCCAGCCTCATCTGTGAAGGTGAAGATCTGAGATCTTGCTTGGGGCATTCCTCGAGCATCCCCTGGGAGGGACCGTACCTCTGGGCTGGCTCTGGCAATAGCTGGCACTGAGTTCCAGTGAAAGAATCTTAGCAGCCTTATTAATCTCATTCTCTGTTCCTCAGGGAAGCCACTTGTGACAAATTTCAGCAGAAAGGCCATAGCCTTTAGGAGGAGTGTCAAATCCAAAGGCCCATCAGGACCAGGCAGGTAACATAGTCAGTAGATCAGCTGGATGACTGAGAGAGTGTGAGATGGTGGGGACTATTGAAGCCTGTGTTCCCCTGTAAGGGATACGGCTAGCTTCTGTTCAGCACTAACTGACTACAGCCTTTCAGGGATGTAAGCTGTATGTTGCCACAACTTCAGATTTTCAGAGAACCTGGAAGTCTACACTTTCTATGCTATGCTATGCTAAGTCACTTCAGTCGTGTCCGACTCTGTGCAGCCCCATAGGCAGCAGCCCACCAGGCTCCCCCGTCCCTGGGATTCTCCAGGCAAGAACACTGGAGTAGGTTGCCATTTCCTTCTCCAATGCATGAAAGTGAAAGTGAAGTTGCTTAGTCGTGTCCAACTCTTAGCGACCCCATGGATTACAGCCTAACAGGCTCCTCCGTCCATGGGATTTTCCAAGCAAGATACTGGAGTGGGGTGCCATTGCCTTCTCTGTCACTTCCTAGGAAGTCTAAATATTTGTAATTTTAAAAACTACCAAAAAAATTGTAATGCAATAGAAGACCAATGAAACACATTGTCGGTTAGGGAGATTCTTAGCCTGGAAACTTGCAACTTCTGGTGTGTAGACAAGAGCATTGGACCTAAGAGGTGGAAGATCTGAGTTTGCCTGCCTTTAGCTAGGTGACCTTGAGAAGAGCTTCCTCTCCCCTCTGAACTTCCGTCTCGTCATCTATAAAGGTGGGAACGTTGTCAGGCTGGACTGCATTTTAGATTTATGATAAGAAAGCATGGAATATATGGAATCATTATCCAACAGTGCGTCCTTTGAGGACTCAAAAGTGGACCACTCCTTTCTGGGGGGTGGTAATCAGATGAGCCGCAGAGCTTCACCTCCCTCCAGCCCAGCTCTGACTTTTAAGGGAGAGGAACTTAAGTGGTCAGCCTTCTGCTAGCCCATATCCAACGAGTGTTTCAGGTTCTGCCCTTGCCAGAGCCACAGCAGACAGCATACACTAGAAGTCAGAACTTCTGCTACCCCCTAGCTGTGTAGACATGGGCAGGTCAGTCCCCTTTTCTGGGTCTGTTTTTTCATCTGCAAAATGGGAGGATTGGACTGGAATGGTTTGCAAGGTTACACCTGGCTGGACAGCACTTCGGAAGAATTACAGCTGTCTGGTCTTCATACCTAAAGTGTCCCATTCGGTAGGTCTGTGTTTGGGCCTGGGCTGCCCTTTTAATATGGCCCCGAGGAAATGTGTGTGCATATCTGGATTTGGTGTTCTTGTTCTAGAAGCTCTGACCCACTGTATGCCCATTCCACCAGTCAAACCACCCACAAGGATCCTGTTCAGTGAGCATTTACTGTGTTCCAGGCCCTGTACATGACAGTTTCCTCATGCTCTCTTACCCACTGCTCCTCTTTTGTCCTCTCAACATCATGCCCTAGCATTATTTACTATCACAATTTTCCAGATGATACTGTGAGGTTCAGAGAGGCCCAAGGTCTCACACCACGTGGCCTCTGAGTTGCCCCCCCAACCCCCCAGAGAACACATTCAACCCACCCCAAGGCCCAATCACTCCGGATTTCACTGGTCAACCACCTGTCCCGCCTCCAGCATGCATGCACACCCAGGGGTCCCTGGGACCACAGGTGCGCGGTGGAGCGCCACCTAGTGGTGGTCTTTAAGGGTACTTTGGAAGCTCCTGTTAACACCAAGGTGGAAGGGAAGTGATGGATAGCGACGATTCCCAAGCGTCAGGGTAAAGGGGCACCTTGGACCGTGCAGCAGAATGGTGATGCGCGTCTAACTCTCCAGAGGCCACTGGCATGGATTTTTACCCTTGAAACGCCTCTACAACCCAAGAAGGGAAGGCCTTATTAGCTGTTTTACACATGGACAAGACCCTGAGAAGCACTGCAGCACGCCCACGTGTCTTACACGAGAGTGGAGGGGGCACTCCTAGCACTTCCATCACACCGGCTTGAGAACGATGGTGCTGATGATGGAGGTGATGGTGGTCCTAGTCGCAGTGGCTAGTTAATTCGTAGCATGACAACTCTTATTAGGTAAGTGCAGTTTTTATCCCCACCGACAGCTGAGGAGTCTGAGGCTCAGAGAAATGGATGAACTTACCCCAAGGTGACACAGCTTCTAGGTGGCAGAAGAGATTTGAACCCTGGCAATGTGACCCTGGCAGTGTTAAGCGTCAGAGCTCTTAACCTCTGTCCGTTCTGGTTAAGGAAACTTCTTTCCCAAGATGCAGGTAAAATGGATACCTCACCCCATCTCACCTTACTCCACTTACTCCCATAAACTGGAATTAAAAACTGAAGCCTCCATCAGCCGGTGATGCCCAGCCCCACATTTCTCTCAAGAGACTTGCTCAGCTATGTGACCTTAGATAAATCTCTTCACCTCTCTGAGCCTTGGTTTTCATATCTGAAATACAGAATTTAGTTGAGCTCTGAGGTTCTTCTGTTCTCTGAGTCTGTGACTCTATAACACTGGCTGCAGTGTTTGAATTTGTTCTTGAGTCCGTTGCCAAAGCAAAAACAGTCTCTCTCCTCCCAGCTCTTCCTTTCTTTTCTACTCTTTCTCTTATCCCTTCTCTCTCTCTCAGTTTTCCACCTAGTTGTATTTAACTCTGTTATTTAGAGACTTATTATCCAAGCTCATTATGAGTAATTATTCAGTCTGAACAGAAAACAGGAACACTGCTAGTTTAATTTAATGCTTATCTAGTTCACTTAATTAGCAATAAGTCTTGGCAAAATGCTGGAATTCACAGGGTCCTGACTTGGTGGGTGGGTAGGGGAGGCTGAGTGCTGTTCTTGGAAAGAAACAAGTTTCAGGGCACGATGTGGGAGGAGGCAAGGACTGCGCTGCCAGTGAGCTGGGCTGTGCCATCTGTCCAGGCTGAGGCAGGCTCCTGAGAGTGGAAGACTAGATTACACAGGCTGCCAGTACCTGAGGTCAGGTAGCATAGCACTTATTAAGCACCTGTT
>NW_011494935.1:3542250-3563462 GCF_000754665.1 Bison bison bison | reverse complement strand
CCAACATGGGAAACCTGGGTTGGGAAGATCTCCTGGAAAAGGGAAAGGCTACCCACCCCAGTGTTCTGGCCTGGAGAATTCCATGGACTGTATAGTCCATGGGGTCGCAAAGAGTGGGACACGACTGAGCCACTTCCACTTCACTTCAGGCTCCATCCATGTTGTTGCAAATGGCAGGATTTAATTCTTTTTTATGGCTGAATAGTATTCGTGTGTGTGTGTGTGTGTGTGTGTGAGAAACATCTTTATCCATTCATCCACTGATGGACACTTAGATAATTCAATTCTTAAAGAGGGTGCGTTCTTCTCTTGTCATGGAGTCCTGCAGGCATTTTAGTGAGGGAAGGAGAGAGTTTCCTGTTTGGTGCTACTGGCTATTGTGCGGCTCTTTCCCTTTTCACAAAGGGAGGCCTAAGGCTCACAGCTTTGACAACAGAATCCAGCTCAAAGTCAATATTGTTCAGCTTTGACTTTTTAAAATAGTTTTAATCTATTTATGGAAAATGATGATGGCTTTCCATGTATGAAAGTGATATAAAGTTTCCTTTGTAGTAAAAACAAATGAATTGTATGGAGAAAAGTATGGGTAAAAAGAAGTCAGGGTGAAGCACTTTTCACTCTGACTTGTGGGTAGTCCACTGATGAAGACTCCACACTTCCACTGCAGGGGGCACAGGTTTGACCCCCAGAGCTAAAGATCCTGTGTGCAGTGTGGCATAGCCAATTAAAAAACAAAAGAGAGAAGAACTCAGGGTGGTACCGAGGAAAGAAGAATGAAAAAATCCCATTCAAGGTTAGGGATGATCTGTCCAAGGGACAAGCAGACCCCCCTCCTCCTCTCCCATGCCCCGAACAGACACCGCAATCAGGCAGGGACACTTGCTCAGGCCAGGTGCGGCCTTGGCATCTTCCCTGATGCAGGGATCCAGGCACCTACCGGGGGCTCAGAGTGACCTTTCTGATCACCTTTCCCATCCCACTGCAGCCTCTCCAAGTTTCTCCCTGGCCCCCCATCCAAGCCCGCTAGTTCAATCCATGACGTTTCAGTTCCTGCCTGGTACACACATAACCCCTTTGTCATCTCATAGACTCCCATTTCTCCTCAGTTCCTCATTGGTCCTCCTGGCCCTCTCATACCAGTGGGTAAGCTGAGGCCCAGAGGAAGGACTCCGCAGTGAATAAGCAGAGACCGCAGCCACGCTGAAGCACCGCTCCTGGCTGCCGCGTCCATCCCAGTGTCTGCGCAGCCTCGGCGCCCAGCAGCGGCGAGTCCTGCCCCTGCTTCTGATGCACTTTCTTGTGGCCCATCTGAGAGTCAGTGTGTCACCCTCCCAGGGGACATGCGTCTCGAGAAAGAGTGATCTCTCCACCCTGAGTGTGGATGGCAGGTAGGGGCAGGGACCACAGAGATGTGCCCACGACACCTCTCGAGCACCGCTTGTGCCCTCTCTCTGGGGCCGGGGGTCTTACGTCCATACGTGTCCACACCCCAAGTCTCTGTGGTGACATGGGACCCACAGGGACCTCAGGGCCAAGGTGTGGCCTGCACAGCCATCTGCAGGGGTTTCCCATCTCCACCAGCCAGAACTGCCCCAAGACACTAGAGAACAAAGAGAGCTTCTGGAATGAGCAGAAAGTCTTGTTATACCAGTTTTATTGATATGGCTTTACAGCCCCCCGCAGAGCCCTACCGGCCAACTCAGGCCAGCTCAGGCCACTTTCTTGCTCACGCGCTCGTAGATCACGCCTCCAAAGGTGGAGACCTGGAAGAAACAGCGGGAACAGAGGGAGTCACTGCAGGGAGCCCAAGGTGACCATGGGGCCTAGGGAAGGTAGACTGGCCTCTAGTCCCAGCCCTGATGGTATGTGGCACCGTTTCTCTGGGCCTCTGGTTCCCAGTTTGCTGCAAGGCTCACTCTGTTTACTTTTATGTGGCCAAAGTGTTAACATGTTGGCACGATGTGGCTGTCCTTGGGATAAACTTCAACTCGTCCACCCATTTCATTTCACCCATGCCAGTCACATTCCCCCCAATACTGAGCTTGTCCCATTGTAGAGATGAGAAAGCTAAATGTTAGAGAAGTCAATCACCCCTCTGAGGAAGGCCACACTCACCCTCTACACCATTTAGCATTTATGGGGCCCCTGTGCTCAGTGATGGGGAGATACAGTCTCTGCCCTTGGGAAGTATAAGGTTTTGTGGAAGAGGCTGAAAAGAGGATGCTGTTCAGGAGAGGCCCGCTGTGTGCAGCACCCTGGGCTCAAGGCCAAGACACGCTGTCATCGGATGTGCTTATAGCATCAGTTGGTCCTGATGCCCAGCAGAGGAGAGCTGCTTTCTTGTGGGAGGGGATGGGTGGCAAATGGAATTTTGTGGAAGCAGTTTTGCCTAAGGGCAGCAGTACAGTGATGTGTGATTTTCATATGGGGTGGATGGAGGATGGAGTGGAGGGGGAGGCCAGGGCTCTGCCTAGAGGAGAAGTGATGAGAGAAGGGGTGCTGGTGGTGGGCGGAGGCAGGAAGAGGGATGCTCACAAAATGCATCCCTGTGGGTGAAGAAGGAGGAGGGTGTCCAGAATAATTCTGGGTCTCCAAAGATGGGAGGAAATATGCAACCAAGACCACTTCTCTCTGGTACCTAGTCTGTCCATGTGCATATGTGTATGTGCATTCTTGTGCGTGTGTGTGTGTGTGATGGCCATGAACTCTGGGCACTGCTCCCACTGTACAGACTCCATGGTCAGGTGCCCCCAGGAATTAGGAAACATTTGTTTCTTTTGGGAAGATGAGTTCTCCTGTCGGGCACAAATGTGCTTCATTCTGCCCTGGGTTCTCCTTGTACCCCTCACAGGCTCTGCCCTGGGTTCTTCCTGCACCTCTCCCAGGCTGGGGAGCCTTGCCTCTGGGAGTCAGTGTCCTCTAGCTTTCATCAGATTGTCCAGGAGGTCAATTTCCATCCAGAAAAAAACGCTCGTGCCTGTGCTTAGTTGCTCAGTCGTGTCTGACTCTTTGCAACTCCATGGACTATAGCCCGCGTGGCTCCTTTGTCCATGGGATTCTCCAGGCAAGAATACTGGAGTGGATTGCCATTTCCTTTTCTCAGGGGATCTTCCCAACTCGGGAATCAAACCCTCATCTGCTCCATTGGCAGGAGGATTCTTTACTGCTGAGCCATTGGAGAAGCCTATGCCATATACATATGTGTATGTATATGTGGGTATACATATATGTACACAGACATATTTTAAAACACTATAGTTTTTTTTTTTTTAAACTAAAATGAAGGGAGGGAAAGAAGACCCATGGCCTGGGAAGAGCAGGCAGAGTTTAGAAATCAGCCAATTTCATCTGCCTCCCCCACAGACTAGCTGTGTGGCCTTGGGCAAGTTGCCTATGTCTCTGAGCCTCTACGGCTTCTCTGTAAAATGGGAGTAATGTGAGGGCATTGAGGCTCTGGAGCCATGTGCTGCTTTTCTCTAGACTGGACTTGGGTGAGGAACACAAGGAAACGGGGAAGAGATTGCAAGATAGAGAGGAATGAGGGTGGCAGACCCTGCCTCCCTCAGCATGTCCTCCTGGAGAGGCTTGGGGAGGACAGCCCAGACCTCCCCTGGGGGTACTCTAGCCCAAGACATAGGCTCACGAGGGGGAAATGACCGACATGTAGAAGCATCTTCCTTTTTCTCGTCACCTCATATCCGTTTCCTTCACCTAAGGAAACTGTGGAGCCCCTGGGGAAAGAGTTGAATGGGGGATGGAGCACCTCCAACCTGTGTTTACTAAGAGCCCACCTGCCAGTGCAGGAGACACAGGAGACGAGGGCTCAATCCCTGGGTCAGGATGATCCCCTGGAGGAGGAAACGGCCTGTGGGACGGGTCAGTCCACAGGTGTGTGAGTTGGCCCCGCCAACATTTTTTTAGAAATCTTTTAATTAGTTGCCAATATTGGCTACTCTGGAAATTTCACTTGAAGTGCCAGTTTCCAGCTTCTCTTGCAACACCAGAAGATAGAGCATTCAGGGCCTGAAGTCCCTCATGGAAGTGGGGGAGTGGCAGCTGTGCTTGGGCCCACCAGGACTCCCTGCTTCATTTATACTCTGGGAAGTCCAGACTTGTGCCCCTGAGGTGGCTGAGTGCGGGCACTGGAGTCTGGCGCCTAACACCAAATTCCTGCTCTGTCAAAAAAGCTCTGTGCCTTCTGGCCAATCTCTTAGTCACCCCGTGCCTCAGTCTCCTCACCTGCAAAATGGGGATAAAAACCCTTACCTAACAGCATGATTGTGAAGATCAGATGAAGTCATGTGCATCCAGCGATCAGCACAGAGCCCATGCCTGTGAAGCCAGCTTCCCAGAGGCCTGCCTCTCAGGGCAGAAGAACATCCTCTATATTATGTGGGAACCAGCAGGACACTTACCTCCACCAGCTTGCCATCCACAATCTCTACGGTGTGGTGGTAGTTGGCAGAGTCCACGACCACTTTCCCACCCTCCATCTTCACAGTGACCTGAAAGAGAAGCAAAAAGCAGCCTGAGTTGCAGAGCCCCCACAAATGCAGACCAGCCCTCGGGGGTGAATGGACCTGCCTCCAGCCCCAGCAGTCCCCCTCTAGGAAGTAATTTGTCCTATAGACATGGGATGCTACAGTCCATGGGATCGCAAGGAGTTGGGCACAACTGAGCAACGGAAAACAACAACAACAAAGACATGTGATTGCATATATCCAAAGATACAGATAATCTGTGCAAGCCACTGGACCTTCCTGTGCCTCGGTTTTCTCATCTCAATAATGGGGGTAGTACTGGTACCTACTCCATGGGGTTACTGTGAAGATTAAGTGATTTACTGTCATATATGTGGGCTTCCCAGGTGGTTCAGTGAAGAAGCGAAGAATCTGCCTGCCAATTCAGAAGGGGAGGCTTTGATCCTGAGGTCAGGAAGATTCCCTAGAAGAGTCAGACGTGACTGAGCAGTCACACATGATATCATGATATATGTAGAGTGCTTAGAGCAGTGCCTGGCTCCCTGCTAAGCACTCCTTGTTAGCTGCAGACTCTGTTATGATCATCGTTATTAAGTGATGCTGATGTCATCCGAGAGTGTTGATTGCAGAATTGTTTGTAACAGTGAACAACCTAAATATTCAACTTATGTTATCCTCCAGTCAATAGCCTAAATATCTATTAATGAGGGAATGGTGACTAGCATTTCCGTACTGTTGGACACAATACCACCATTAAGAAAAGACTAAGGCAACTCAATATGTGCTGACACGGAAAGATACCGTGAGAAGTTGTTAAATTTTTAAAATACCCAAGTGGCAGAATATCAATATTATGACTGCTTATCCCCACCCTGGCAATCTGAGGAGCAGAATACTTTCTTGGTCAGGGTTGGGGGCTACAGAGGGGACCTGGGATGGGTGGAAGACCTGAGGGGCCATTGTGGGTAGGAAGGGGATAAACAGCCAACTTTCACTTCTTTGCTACCCATGATTGCAGTTTCGAACCCAGATGAGTCTAGTTCTAGGGCCTGGGCAAATCTCTAGGTCACACTACAGGCAGCATAAAAATGTGGTTATGCTCTCTGGAACCAGACTGCCTGGGTGTGCAGGCCCAGCCTCGCTGTGGGATCTAGGCAACTATTTAATCACATGACTCAGCCCAACTCCCCCATCTGTAAAGTGGGGCAGTAGTTATAGCAACCTCACGGGCTTACCTGCATTAAGATACGGGACAGATCCAGCTAGTGTTGGGGATATATGTGTGAAGGATTCGGCAGATGGGAACAATTTTTATCATCATTATTGTGTCCATTATTGACGTATCATTAAAAACCAAGAATGGCTAAGTTGCCAAGTAACTCAAGCTCTTAATGCTGTAGACTAGACTTGAGAAGAAGGGCATCCCCAGTGGTGCTAGTGGTAAAGAACCCACCTGCCAATGTAGGAGACACAGGAGACCTGGATTTGATCCCTTGGTCAGGAAGATCCCCTGGAGGAGGGCATTGCAACCCACTCCAGTGTTCTTGCCTGGAGAACCCCATGGACAGAGGAGCCTGGCAGTCTACAGTCCAGAGGGTCACAAAAGAGTTGGATGCGACTGAAGCGACTTAGCACTCACACACAGACTCAAGAAGAAGCCTCAGCTTAGGGAGCAGCCCCAGGGGACATGGTGGGGACCAAGAAGTCAGCCAGAGGCCTGGGGAAGGAGGGCGGGGTAGCCAGCAGGCTCTCACCTTGAACTTCTTGTTTCCCACGGTCTCCATCTCAGTTTCCTTGCCAATGGTGAAACTGTTGGAAATGGAGTGGCCCCCAGGGTAGTGCTGGGACCAGGTGAAGTTCTGCCCGTCCTGCTGTATCTCTGAGATGACCTTGAAGTTGCGGCCCTTTTCAATCCTGTCGCTGGAGAGCCCTGGGCCCGGGGACAAGCAGAGTGGCCGTGTAAGAGCTGCCTACAACCTGTGGCTTTGGGCACGAGCTTGCTTCCCCCATGGCAGGTTAGCGTGACAGTCAAGAGCACAAGCCCCAGTTCTGTCATGAGCCATGTGGTCTGGGCAAGTTACTATCTCTCCAAGGCTCAGAGTTTTCCTCCGCAAACGGGATAATAAGGCCCATTTCGCAGGACTGTTGCAGGGGTTAAATGACGGTGATTGTGTCTGGTAAAACTGCCGGCATGGAGTTGACAATAATAGCTGCTCTTCTTAATTATACTAGAAATTTACTACTGTACTACTAGAAACTAGTATAGTAAAAAGTAGTATGCTAGAAATTTCCCACGCTCACAAAGTCCTAAAATGAATGAGACCTGCAAGACTGTCTTCTAATGCTCTTGTTTTACAGATACGGATTCCTGCAACTAGACTGTTGTAGGTGAAGCCAGGTCACTGTTCCTTCAGGGCCAGTCCCAGTACTTGACTCAGAAGGGCTCTTTCCTCCCCATGGCCCCAGCCCCTGCTCTTGGGGCCCCTTTCCTACCTGGACCCAGGTAGGGCCCAGGTCCCCTGCGGCTGTCCTCTGAATCTAGACAGCTGCACTGCCTCACACTTGGCTGACACACCAAGATTTCTGCAGGATTGTCAAGTCCACTGTCTCTTTGGTTCCTCTCAACCAGTGTTACGAATCGAGCAGTCAGAAGAGTGGGGTGTTTGATCTCCACCCATGGTGCCTAGCACTGTAAGAGGCCATTGTTTGCTGAATGATGGAGTGAACGAGTAGCTTGTCAACCCTGGTCTCTGTGTTCCCACCCCTTTGTCACCTCTCCCCAGGCAGCATGTGGTGAGATCACTCATCTCATCCTGGGCTCCTGGGGGGTCTCATGACCTCTGGCACTGATGCATGACCGTGGGCAGTTCTTGCTGAAATGCCCCATCAGTAACATTAGGTTGGCCCATGCATATAGCAAGCATTCAATAAATGTTTGAGTGAATAAACCAATCAACTCTCCATCTCACCCATTACTAGCTTTGTGACCTTGCACTAGTCACTCACCTTCTCTGAGCCTCATGGATTTTGGGTTCCCTGTGCAGAGCTGGCTGTGACGCCCAACCCCAGGAAGGTGCTCTCAGGAGCTCACTCACCCAGGCGCTTCATGAACTCATCGTAGTTCTTCTCACTCTCAGTCTCGTACTTGCCAGTGAAGGCCATGCTGCCGAAGAGCTGGAGCCTCTGGAGCAAAGGATGAGAAGGAAGAGCTGTGGTGCTGAGGGGCCTGGTGCCTCCGCTTATAAACCCTCCTGGATGCTGAGGCTCAGCCCCAAAGTCACCCCACTTCTCCTTCCCACCCATGAAGAGGAAGCACTTGCAATTTTATGATGTGGGCAGGACGTGGAGGAGCAAAAACCCCGAGGTTATTCACCCTGGGGACTTGCTGGCTGGAATCCCATTGCCACTGGCAAGGCTAGGGATGGCTCTGCTGCAGGGTTTGAGTGATCATCCATCTCTGCCCAGCCCTCCTCCATCCAGCCATCCATGTCCTCCATCCATGCTCCCAGCATCCCTCCTTTACTCAGTCACCCCTGCATTCACTGACCGGAGTGTGTCAGGTACCTCAGTGTGGGGCCAGCACTGAGGAAACAGTGAGACATACCCACTTCCCCAGAGAGCTTCCAGTCTGGTCCAGTGACAGAACACACCTGCAGAGAATCCTCGTGCACACAGGATGGGGTGTCTTCTGGGACGCCCAGATCTGGGGAAGAAGCAGTGGGGTCCCGCTGGCTGGTGCAGCTTTGCATAGCAAGTGGCATTTAATACAGGTCTTCAAAGAATTTGGATGTTTAGAGAAGTGGTAAGTTTGGAAGAGGCAGATAACATTTTAAGTTGAGATCAATGTGATGAAGGTGGGTACGGCCACCAAGAAAGGAAACAATGAGTTTGTCTGTAGCAAAGAACACTTGCAGAAGCGCAGGCATGAGATAGGTATAGATGGTGTGATCATCTGCACCCATGGAGTGTAGCCCATGAGCCAGGGAGCCAATTGGAGGAGGCAGTGCCAGTTGCCCTAGAGACCAGCTATGTGCCAGGCATGGGCTGGGAGTGTGGCAAATTTCAGTCTGTTCCAGCTAAGCAACTGGGAGGGCCAGGCGTCCGGCCCCAACTTCCTGTCCCTGTTCTTCTGTGGTTGTGCTGGATCTCCATTGTAAGGCACGGCTTCTCTAGTTGTGGCACACAGGTTTAGTTGCCCCACAGCATGCAGGATCTTAGTTCCCCAACCAGGGATCAAACCCGTGTCCCCTGCATTGGAAGGCAGATACTTAACCACTGGACCACCAGGGAAGTCCCCTTGTCTCAATTCTGACTCTGACACCACTTCACACTCAAGGACTCCATCCCCTTGTGATAACTCCTGCCCTGCCTGTCTCGTGGGACTGCTCTCTGGATCAAATAGATTGGCCATGCAAAGTATGAAGCACTTACAAAGGCTTTCATGTTTATTATTATTAAGGAAAGTTTTGCATCTGTCTCCTTTTTTAAAGTCCCTTAGAATCCCCATCATCTATATGCAAAGCAGAATTCACCACAGTTGCTAACCTCAGACCTGGGACTGAGTGGTTTCTGAACTGATGAAACCAGTTTTGCCACATTCTGCAAATCTACAATTTTCAATTTTAGAATTCCTTACCCCAGCCAAGGGTCTTATTTTAACAACAACAACAACAACATCAACACATACCCATAGTGTCTCCCCTCCACCCTATCTTGGATTTTCTGATGCTAAATTATATATATTAAAATTTCATAATTCAGAGCAAGTGACAGTTCTGGCAGAGATGTCCTTGATAACAGTTGGTATCTGTCCTCTCAGACTTTTAAGTGAATACCTATACTTTCTTCTGCAAATAAGATTATATTGTTCTGTCATGTATTCTTTATGTAATGATGTAAGTACATGTGTGAATCATTACATAAAGGTATACCACATTCTATGGTATGTATATTTCACAATTTATATAACTATTGCTGGGCCTTTAGGTTGTTCCCAATCTTTTTCTGTTATAAATAACTCTGAGACAAAATTCTCATTCACTCCCCTTGGTGTACATGTCGGCTTATTTTACTAAGATTATTTGCTAAAGATGAATTCCTAGACATGCAATTCCTAGAACAAAGGGATTTTGTACCTAAAATTATATATAAACTTAGATGTAAGTTAAAAACTGTATCTATACTAGAACAGTTTACACTCCTATTTAGAGCATATGAGGATTTCCCTTCATTGATCCATTTCCCCTTATCCCCAAATGCCGCAACGAAGGATATTGAACGCTGCAACCAAGACCTGGCACAGCCAGGTGTATATGTATTTAATGGCAGCTTTATAGAAACATGGGGCTGTGTTTACAAAGCAGTGCTGAGCAAAGAAAAAGAGAATGGAATATTGCATTTACATGGTGCCTGTGGCTATTATAGGGCTTCCCAGGTGGCTCAATGGTAAAGAATCCAACTGCCAATGCAGGACCCAGGAGATGCATTGGCGACATAACAATGACAGTAATAGCTAACACCTACTGAGTGTTTACCATCCATTGGGCGTGATGCTGAGTGTTCTACATGGATTCTCTCATTTAATCTTCCAAACAACTCTATGAAGTAAATACCATTACTGTCCCCATTTTTTCAAGGAGGAAACCAGGAAACCAAGGTTCAGAGAAGTTAAGTATCCCACTCAGAGTCACAGAGTCCCTGTGTGTAGTTCGTATTTACTACCAAGACAATTTTCAGCATCATTTAAAGACATTTCCAAAAACCTTCCATAATCCCATTACTTTTTCTTTCTCTTATCTCTTTGGCTCCTCTCTCTCCTCTCTCATCCTTGCTTTCTTTCTCACTGACTGTAATTATAACAGATATATAATAGCCATAGTCACCATGTAAATGCAATATTCCGTTCTCTTTTTCTTTGCTCAGTATTGGTTTGTAAATACAGTCCCTTGTTTCTGTAAAACTGCCATTTATATATCGATATAGGTTTGGCTGTGCTGGGTCTTGGTTGCAGCATTCAGAATCTTTAGTGGTGGCGTGAGGGATATGGTTCACTGAGCAGAGATCAAACCTGGGCATAGAGTCTTAGCTGCTGAACCGCCAGGGAGGTCACAGAGCTGCCATGTTTATTGTTAGAAACGGCTGCATAATGTTTGCTGTTGGAATTTTAGGGGGTGCCCAGGTTACCCCTTTAAATGTGAGGCCACAGTGAGCTTGTTTACATGTATTTTCTTGCATTAAAGGATTACAAAGTTATGGGATCTGGAACATTCTTACAACTCTTAATATGTGTTGCCACATTGGGACTGAATTGGGTTAGCCCTGATTGCTCAGTTGCTGATATCTAAAGACACTGTTTTCCCTTGCCTTTTCCCCCACCTAGCAGTATATCATAGACATTAATGGATCTTATTTCTTCATGGAAACTGAAACTACCCCATTCACTATTTAAAGGGACTTTCCAAACGGAGAAATCCACTGGTCTAGTCACTTTTCACTTTCATGCATTGGAGAAGGAAATGGCAACCCACTCCAGTGTTCTTGCCTGGAGAATCCCAGGGATGGCAGAGCCTGGTGGGCTACCATCTATAGAGTAGCACAGAGTCGGACACGACTGAAGTGACTTAGCAGCAGCAGGCGTAGGAAGCCAATAAGAGCATTTGCCATCTCCCAGGAAAGCTTGGAGGAAAGTAATTCCACAGTAGTATTTGGGATGTAGGTTAGATGTAAGATGGTTAAGCTAGAGAGGTTTAGGGGATGGGATATAGTCTCCTCAAATCCCCTGGGGTCTCTAGGAAGTATGCCCTTTTACCTTTGTGCCTTGGCCCACCTGAAATGACTGCTCACCTTTCACCTGTCTTTCCAAATTTGAATTGTCCTCCCAACTCCACCTTCCCCAGGGAGCCTTCTTCTATTACTCCAACCTATAGATAAATCAGTTACAGGAATCTGCCTGGTGTGTACCAGCTGCTTGTAATGGCTCATGGGGAAACCTGGGCTTTAGAGTCACAATATTAACCGAGACTTCAGACAGAGTCTTTATTCATTCAGAAAACACTATCTGAGTACCTACTGTGCACTAGACCCTGGAACTACCAAGTACCTGTCCTCAAGTCTTGTGAGAGACCCAGCCTAGTAAACAGGCAGTTGCCACGTGGTGTGATAAATGAGATAAAGGCTGTTACATCGGAGTATTTTGAAAAACAGAGGCATCACTCTTGTCACCTCTTAAGGGTCAGGGAAGGCTGGTGTGAGGAAAATTGGCAAATAAACCATTAGTAAGTGGGAAGCCAAAGCTTGAGTCTGGCGCCTTAGACCACTCGGGCATCCTGACAAGCTGGCATAAAAATACCCGTTTTCTGGGACTTCCCTGGTGATCCAGTGGTTAAGACTCTGAGCTTTGAATGCAGGGGACTTGGGTTCGATCCCTCGTCAGGGAATTAGATCCTGCGTGCTGCAACTAAAATCCTACACGTGGCCACAAAGATCCCGGGTGCTGCAACTAAGACCCAGTGCAGCCAAATAAATAAAACAGAATCAGACCTGTCTTCCAGAGACTAAATAGGATTAAATGAGAGTATATAAATAAAGGGCTTAGCACAGGATCTAGCATTTTGTAGGTGTTCATTGAATGGTACTATTATTTCTCTGAGTGTGTGTGTGTGTGTGTGTGTGTGCTTAGAGGCTCAGTCATGTCTGACTCTTTGCAACCCCATGGACCATAGCCCACCAGGCTCTGGAGTGGGTTGCCATTCCCTTCTCCGGGGGATCTTCCCAACTCAGGGATCGAACCCAAGTCTCCTGCACTGCAGGCAGATTCTTTACCACTGAGCCACAAGGGATGCCCGCTATTTATTGTAGCATTAGTTTAACTCTTCACAAAATGTGTCTTTTATCTCCCAATCAGATTATAATCCCTTTAAGGAAAGAGGCTGCATTTCCTACTTGTTTATGGCTGTGTACCTAGTAAGCACTGGGACACCTCTGATTTTGTTTTATTGGTTCAGAGCAGTCTGGAATAGGCTGTGAGACTGTTTTCCAAGTGTGGTCTTAATCATACACTGCTAAGGGTGCAGGAGAGGAGGGCTTGTGAAAAATGGAAACCTATGGGCCCTGCCCCACAGGAGTTCTGATTTGGTCAGCCTGGTGGGGCCCTGGAATCCCCGGTAGTCATGCTGTATTACCCCGAGAAGCTCCAGGCCAGGGTTCGTGGGCAGCGGCTGGCAGATGGACCAGATGGATTCACCAGACCTCGACTTCACTCTCTCACATGGACTTCCTTGTGAATGGTCAGAACCCTTTTCTCCTCAGTAGCTCATCCAAAGCCAGCAGCACAGACAGGATGGGAGGGGCAGGGGTGTGGGAAGGGACAGGCTTGGCACCAGGACACCTGACTCAGCTGTGTTCCTCTTAACTGGAATCCCTGTGCCTTCCACCCACCCTCCAGCCTTCCACCCACCCACTCTCTCTCTCTCTCCCTCTTCAACTGAGGTTCACCTATTTGTTCAGACACTCATTGAGAACCTTCCAAGAGGAGTAAATGAACTCAAACTGCTTCCGTGTAACAGTGAGGTTTTATGGGGGCAATTGAACCCCTAGAGCAGTTATTCCCCATGGAGATAAAGAATGGCCCCAAGGTTAATCCCCCCTGGGCCACCCCAACTTCCCACCTGGACTCTGGCTCCTGCGTCAAATCAGCCACCATTATTTCTGAGAATAACTAGTGAAGAAAGTAGCAAATGCAGGTGCTTGAGTCCACAGTTGGAACATGAACCCTTGACCTCCCCCTAACCTCCTCACCCCAGGACTTTCCAGGGCCATGTATGAAGTGAGTGATCCATCAGAGTTATAGATTCCTTGATCAGCCACCCATCCCCTTCCTCTTCTTTCCTCAACCAAGAATCTGAAATGCTAACTAGGGTTACTCCTGGAGTACCCAGGCTGAGTGGGACCTCTGATGGCAATTTTATCCACGACAGTTCTCCTAGCTTTGCTCTCAATGGTCAGAGAATAAGAAATTAAGCATTCTCTTGGAAAATCCAGTTGACACTTGGTTTATCCACAAATAGAACCTAGAAATTTAAAATTAGAGGAGATAGAGGCTCTGAGGTCAGGCTCCCTAGGTTTAAATCCCAGCTCTGCTACTTGCTGGCAGAGTGTACTTGGTTAAATTAGCTATCTTCCTGTGTCTCAGTTCTCTCATCTGCAAAATGGAGATAATAATTGCTTCTAACTTAAAGGGTTGCTATGAGTATTAAATGAGTTAATTTTCATAAAGCAACTTTTTCAGAGCCTGGCACAGTATATAAGAGCGTGTTAAATTAATGTTGCTGGGGCAGGCTGGCTATGCAGCCTCAGCATCACTGTGTCTGGTCACCAGCTTTGCAGTGACAATTATGTCCATCATCGCTAAGCATCCAGTGCCCCCGAGTTCAGTCCTCATTCTTGCCTTTTCTCTAAGCACTTATTTCCTTGGTAATCTCATCCCGTCCATGGGCTTATTATTATTTTTAATGCTGAATTTTTAGCTGGTTTCTTACTGTTGTTTTAATTTTGGCTGTGCTGGGTCTTTGTGCAATGCATGGATTTCTCTTGTGGTGCAAAGGCTCTAGAATGTGCAGGCTCAGTAGTTGAGGCATGTGGGATCTCTAGTTGCCCACAGCATGTGGGATTTTAGTTCTGTGACCAGTTTTATAACCCATGTCCTTTGCTGCCCACCTAACAGTTCCACTTCATGTCTTGTGCCATCTCAGACTGACAGGTCAAAACTCCTATTCTTAGGCCCTCAACAAAGCCAACTCCTCCTCATCTCCAATAATGGGGAATCCTAGCAGCCAGCATCTGTTGTGCACCCACAGCATGCTAAATGCTTTACATAAATTATTACTCAAATTTTCCCAACCAGTCTATTGGGTAGGTCTTGATATTATCCCCACTGTATAAATAAGGAAACAGGCTCAGAAATGTCAGTTGACTGAGAAAGCAGTTTTACTTCAGGTCTTGCAGTCGTGACCTCTAACTAAATGCAGCAGTTGAATTTGGATGCAGCCTCCAGAACCAGGCAGGCTCTTGGAGACCATGATTCCTCCTATGGTACTTAGCAGGTGATCCCTAAATGCCAGACACAGTGCTAAGGACTCGACACATGGCATCTCATTTAATCCCTGCAACAAACTTCTGAGAAATCTGTCCTTATCCCTATTTACAGAAAAGAAAGCCTAGGCTCAGAAAGGTTAGGTGGCTTGTTTAGGGTCACACAGCTTGTTGTTGATCAAGATTGGGTGTGAACTCATTTTTTTTCTGACCTGAAGTGATATCTGCCACCACTATGGCTCTCTGATGAAAAGCAGAATGCCAGTGTCTGGCTCTAACATCAGAGTTACAATCCATGCATTCATTCATTCAAAATACATTTACTGTATTTCCCTAACAAACCTGGCTGTGTTAGGGAAGGAAGATACACAGCAGAAGAGAAAACAGTCCCCACCCCATTGAATGAATCTCCTAGCCTCATGGCTCATTCCCTTTCCCCAGGTTCATCTCCTACTCTTGGCCTCATTTCCCTTCCTATCCAGCCCGTGGGTGCTTCACATTTGTTTATTTGGTTGCACTGGGTCTGTGTTGTGGCACATGGGATGTTCGTTGTTTCACGTGGGATCTTTCGCTGCAGCACACGGACTTTCTAGTTGCAGCGTGCAGGCTCAGTAGCTGCCTCTCGTAGACTTAGTTTCTCCACGGTGTGTGAGGTCTTAGTTACTGGACTGGGGGTTGAACCTGCATCCCTGCACTGCAAGGCAGACTCTTAGCCACTGGACCACCAGGGAAATCCTAGATGCTTTACTTCTTTTGCTAGGACTCTCAATGTCCTTTGGCCACCCTGGCTTCCCAGGTCCCATCTTTGGACAAAAAAAAAAATAGTCTTTCCACTCCCCTCACTAGACTGCTGACTACAACCAGAAGAAAACACACAACTGAAAGTGGGGGAGGAGCACATCACCACTACAAATTCATGGTCAGCTCTCAGCCAAGTTTTGAACAGCTCAGTGGTATTACCCTCATCAGTGGTGGTTCCCAACTCCATTATCTATGCCAACTACCCTTATCAAGTCTTCTACATCACTCCCACTGCCTGCCTGCCAGCCCTATCCCCTGCTATCACTTTAATGACCTTAAATTAATCCACCATATGAATATACTGGGGGATTTCCTGGTGGTTCAGTGATTAAGAATCCACCTGCCAAGCAGGAGATGCAGGTTTGATCCCAGAGCTGGGAAGATCCCCTGGAGAAGGAAATGGCAACGCACTCCAGTATTTCTTGCCTGGGAATTCTTTATGGACAGAGGAGCCTGGTGGGCTACAGTCCATGGGGTCACAAAGAGTCAGACATGACTGAGCGACTGACATTTTCACTTCACTCCCTGACCAAAGATTGAACCCAGGCCCCCTGCATTGGGAGCATGGATTCTTAGCCACTGAGCCACCAGAGAAGTCCCCCACCATCCCTTCTTATAGTCCTCCACTGGAGACTCAAATTCCCAGCTCAACCAATTACTGGCTATATCGACAGGTCACTTAACCTTTGTGTTTGGGACTCCTTGTGGGCAGAATGGGGCTAACAGTTAAACCTGACTCCTAGAGACATGGGGAGAACTGGATAACCCAACACATGAAGGTATGTAGGAAGGCAGATGCTGCTGCTGCTACTGCTGAGTCGCTTCAGTCGTGTCCAACTCTGTGCGACCCCATAGACGGCAGCCTACCAGGCTCCCCCGTCCCTGGGATTCTCAAGGCAAGAACACTGGAGTGGGTTGCCATTTCCTTCTCCAAGGAAGGCACATAAGACCTAGCAAATACTTAATAGATGCTACCTAATTTAAAGGACTATTTTTTAGTGGTCATTTTGACTTTTCACCTTGTGAGCCTCTTTTCCTTAAATGATACTGAATCATATTAATGAATACTATTAATATAAGAGAATGTAAAAATTCTCCTGAAAATAGAAAAAGATTAAAAATAGCTTTTAAAACAGCCAGTCAATTCAGCCAGTATCATTAAAGCAGGCAAAGTCTCAAGGTGCTATAGTGTTATTTATGTTATGATTTCCAAGTCTTAATTGGAAATTCCATTTATAGCAAATGACCTAGGAGCCTCTTGAGTCAAGTGGAATCATACACAGAAATGCATAGCTGTTAAAAATACCATGACCTTTTGTTACAGTGGTAGTTTTGTGCTGGGTGGTGCTAGTGCTAAAGAATCCGCCTGCCAATGCAGGAAACGTAAAAGTCGTGGGTTCAACCCCTGGGTTGGAAAGATATCCCATCCCTGGAGAAGGGGATGGCAATCCACTATAGGCAGGTATCCTTGCCTGGAGAATCCCATGGACTGAGGAGTCTGGTGGGCTACAGTCCATAGGGTCACAAAGAGATGGACACGACTGAACCGACTTGACATGCATAGGTTTGTATTTGTGTGTATTTTTGTCTTTAAATTGCACATAATACTATAAATAATTTATTACTGAACCAGTAATAAATTATTACTTCCCAGGTGGTTTAGTGCTAAGGAATCTGCCTGCTAATGCAAGAGACACAGCAAACTCAGGTTTGATCCCTGAGTTGGGAAGATTCCCTCAAGGAGAAAATGGCAACCCACTCTAGTATTCTTGCCTGAAAAATCCCATGGACAGAGGAGCCTGGCAGGCCACAATCCATGGGGTCACAAAAAGTCAGACACGACTGAGCAACCGAGCAAGCTCGCTTAAAAAAAAAAAACCAGGAGACAAAGTTCTGTTGGCCTAACTAGGTTGTATTCAACTCCTGGGGGTGGGTGGAAGGTCTTGACTGACAGTCCCATGAAGACCCACGTGCAGCAGGGGCCGAGGCAGCCCTTCAGGGAACAGGTAAGGCCTCATACAGAGGAAGGGGGAGTGCATGCTGGGCAGGCAAGAACCCTGAATCCTCTTCATAATTTCTCAGCAGCTCAGAGCCACCCCGCCATGTCTCCCGGTCTGACCCTTGCTGGGGCCATAGCCAGCAAGGAGGAGGAAGCAAGGAGGATAGACCCAACAACATCCAAACAACCTGCCCTCCAAACTTAGAACCAAAGCAGCCTGTGACCCTTGAAAAATATTGCTTCAGGCCAAAGTCAGGTGCCGAAAGGTCTTCATACAGTTCCTGTGCAGTTATTCATTGCCCCCTCTCCTGCCGCTGGCTAACCATGATTAATACCTGTGGCAGCCATAGGAATCACTCCTAATGAATTTCTAATGAACTCATTTGGTGCTAATGCGGTATGTAATTCCACGGGACGCTCATTATAATTTAGCCTTATTAAGTCTCTAGTAATCGGGAACTACTATTGCTCTAAGCTCATAAGCAGGAGAAAAGTAATTACCCAGAGCAGGCAGTTAAATTATGGAAAGGATTGAACACTCAGAGAAGGCCAGGAAGTGGCCACTTCTATTTTTTTCTCCTTGGGTTGTACTGCTCTACAGTGGGGATCCAGCTGTGTGGGTCTTTGAGTGAAGACATGAATGCCCTTCCTGAGTTTATGTTCTGTATGTAATGTCAGAGCTGAGCAGGCTGCAGTCTGTGTGGTAGGATTTTTAAAGACCATCTAAAGGTGGTTCTCATGCTCAGTCCGTATATCATGTCTGACTCTTTGTGACCTGGTGGACTACAGCTCACCAGGCTCCTCTGTCCATGGGATTTCCCAAGCAAGAATACTGGAGTGGGTTGCCATTTCCTCCTCTGGGGGATCATCCTGACCCAGGGACCAAACCCATGTCTCCTACACTGGCTGGCAGGTTCTTTACTGCTGAGCCACTAGGGAAGCCCCATCCAAAGGTGACCCTGCCCCACATGGCCTACAGCTTGAGTCTGAATTTTCATCATAGGGATGGATTCCTTTACATTAGAGGCCCTGTTGCAGATTGACAGGTGACCTATGGCACCCGTCAGAGTTCACAAAGCTGTCACAGATAGGTTATCTCATCTGATCATCACAGTATCCCAGTTATCGTCATTATACCTCTGACAGATAAGACACTGAGGTTCACAGAGGTGAGGCAACTTGCCCAAGGTTGCTGGGTGCCAGAGCTGGGAACAGAACCCATGTCTCTTCACCCCCAGCTGACTTAGCTCTCTAGCTCACCTCTCATTTACTGCCAGGCATGCATTTCCTGCACATGTGACTCAGGTTGCCACCTCAGTGGCATCAGACGATCCTTGAGGTGGCAGCTGTGTCTATGACCTTCTTTACCTATTTGTCTGGCCTTGGTTCAGAGCATGGCTTCAAGACTCTGGCAATAAGGATTAGGTCAGGGCTGTAAGGACACCTGGAAAAGTCTATCATCCACAAGTTGATTTCATGTTTCCTTTCCCCATTTCTCCCTGAAATTCTCTCTTTATTCTTCCTTTCTAAGAACCAGCTTTATGCATTTGGCTAAAAAGTAGATAAACTCCTTAAAAACATATATTATTTTTATTTATTTATTTGGCTAAGTGGGGTCTTAGTTGAGGCACATAGATGCTCAGTCTTTGTTTTGGCATGTGAGATCTTTTAGTTGTGGCACATGGGATCTTCAATTGCAGCATCTAAACTCTTAGTTGGAGAAGGCAATGGCACCCCACTCCAGTACTGTGCCTGGAAAAACCCATGGATGGAGGAGCCTGGTAGGCTGCAGTCCATGGGGTCGCTAAGAGTCGGACACGACTGAGTGACTTCACTTTCACTTTTCACTTTCATGCCTTGGAGAAGGGAATGGCAACCCACTCCAGTGTTCTTGCCTGGAGAATCCCAGGGACGGGGAGCCTGGTGGGCTGCCGTCTATGGGGTCACACAGAGTTGGACATGACTGAAGCGACTTAGCAGCAGCAAACTCTTAGTTGTGGCGTGTGGGATTTAGTTCCCTGACCAAGGATCGAACCCGGGCCCACTGCACTAGGGGGAATGAGGGGAAGCACAGAGTCTTAGCCACTGGACCACCAGGGAAGTCCCTAAAATCTTTTTTTAGTTTGACTTCATTTTCTCCTGATGTTAAAAGTAAGTTATGGTTTTTGCATAAAATTTCGAAAAATGCAGAAAAGCTTAAAAACTAGAAAGATCATTTGTAATCCCATAACTCAGATATGACAGTTGTTTGCCAGTTGGTGTATGTACCCATCCAGACGTTATTATGATATGCACATAAATATACATGCCAACATTTTACCCAAAATAGGATTGTATCATACATTTTATTTTAGAACTTGTGTTTTATTAAACTTTAGAAATATGAAATTTCTGAAAGATGAGTTTACATTATCAGATGATAAATAAAAACTAATTTAACAAAAATATCCTTGGTAGATCGTCTGGGTTATAGGAAGATACAAAAGAAGGGGGATTGAGAGAATAAAGTCCAAATAACCTCATTAGAAAGCCAGAAAGGAAATTTGCTTATTACTACCTTATCTCCCAAAACATCTGGTTTATCAGTTTGATGTAGGAGTTTGGCATGAGAAGACCAGTGAATGGAGGGTGAGGCCTAAGTGCAGAGTTGCTTGGTGCTGGGAGTCAGGGTGATTGAACGGGATTGCGGAGTTTAGAGATAAACCCAGGGGCCTGATGTGGCCCTTGCCCCCTCCCCAGCCTCATTTTCTGCTGTGCCCTGACTTTGCTGCAAACCCATGGTCACTGGAACCCCACACACTCACGATGCTGTTTTGCACCACAATGCCTTTGCATGTATTCATCTTTAACTGGAATGCCCATGGCCATAAATGGTGAAAATCCTCTTTCATGCAGTGTCAACTGTTTGCCCACAGAGAAAGCCAAAAGAGGCCCTTGGAGGGCAAGCTAGCTTGGGCTTCCTCACAGCACAGGTTTTTGTGTTAGTGTGGAAGAAGGTGCTGGGCAGCTATGGGGGAGGTTTTCTTTCCCCTTTGAGGGTAGAAACAAGTTTCTCACAGCCTTCCTTGGTGCTGTGTTGAGTTCAGCCTCCATGACCATGAGGCTGCCATGCATGTCTAGGTCACTGGAATTGACTTCCCACCTCCTGAGCCATGTTCTGGTCTGCAAGTCCCTCTTCCTATTTCCAGAACTTTCTGTCAGTCCCACGTGAGGTGCTGCTGGCCTCTGCCAGTGGCTTCTCACTGCAGCCAGGGAGCCCCTCAGAGCTCTGTTTGTTGTTGCTATTCAGACATGGGCAGGAATAGCTAAATTCATGTTGACACTAATGTGGCCAGTGTGTGTGTCTGTGTTCTCTGTACAAAAATGCACATTGCCCAGGAGCATTTGTATCTGCGGTACTCTACAATGACACTGCATGCATGTCCTGAGAAAGTATGTGTAGTGCCCCTGTATCTGTGTATGTAGAAGGATATATACTTCCTTTGTGTGTAAGTGTGTATCATGGGGTATCATATCAGATCAGATCAGATCAGTCACTCAGTCGTCTCTGACTCTTTGGGACCCCATGAATCGAAGCACGCCAGGCCTCCCTGTCCATCACCAACTCCCAGAGTTCACCCAGACTCACATCCATCGAGTCAGTGATGCCATCCAGCCATCTCATCCTCTGGCGTCCCCTTCTCCTCCTGCTCCCAATCCCTCCCAGCTTCAGAGTCTTTTCCAATGAGTCAACTCTTCCCATGAGGTGGCCAAAGTACTGGAGTTTCAGCTTCAGCATCATTCCTTCGAAAGAAATCCCAGGGCTGATCTCCTTCAGAATGGACTGGTTGGATCTCCTTGCA
>NW_011494935.1:3526193-3540623 GCF_000754665.1 Bison bison bison | reverse complement strand
GTGATTTTCCGTACTTTCTTCAATTTAAGTCTGAATTTGGCAATAAGGAGTTCATGGTCTGAGCCACAGTCAGCTCCTGGTCTTGTTTTTGCTGATTGTATAGAGCTTCTCCATCTTTGGCTGCAAAGAATATAATCAATCTGATTTTGGTGTTGACCATCTGGTGATGTCCATGTATAGAGTCAGTAGGTGCCCAATATGCTACTGGAGATCAGTGGAGAAATAACTCCAGAAAGAATGAAGGGATGGAGCCAAAGCAAAAACAATACCCTGCTGTGGATATGACTGGTGATAGAAGCAAGGTCCGATGCTGTAAAGAGCAATATTGCATAGGAACCTGGAATGTCAGGTCCATGAATCAAGGCAAATTGGAAGTGGTCAAACAGGAGATGGCAAGAGTGAATGTCGACATTCTAGGAATCAGCGAACTGAAATGGACTGGAATGGGTGAATTTAACTCAGATGACCATTATATCTACTACTCCGGACAGGAATCCCTCAGAAGAAATGGAGTGGCCATCATGGTCAACAAAAGAATCCGAAATGCAGTACTTGGATGCAATCTCAAAAACGACAGAATGATCTCTGTTCGTTTCAAAGGCAAACCATTCAATATCACAGTAATCCAAGTCTATGCCCCAACCAGTAACACTGAAGAGGCTGAAGTTGAATGGTTCTATGAAGGCCTATAAGACCTTTTAGAACACCCCAAAAAGATGTCCTTTTCATTATAGGGGACTGGAATGCAAAAGTAGGAAGTCAAGAAACACCTGGAGTACCAGGCAAATTTGGCCTTGGAATACGGAATGAAGCAGGGCAAAGACTGATAGAGTTTTTCCAAGAGAACGCACTGGTCATAACAAACACCCTCTTCCAACAACACAAGAGAAGACTATACATCATGGGGTATACATGTGGAGTATTATTATGTGCTGGTGTTTCCATGCAAAGCAGAGTCCACATGTGCTCAGCTGTGACTTTCTGAGCATGACCCTGGATCTGTTTGTATATAGTTATGTGAGAGTGTTTATTTACTGAAGGGAGGGTAGATATTAGTTGGATGCCTTAGACTTCAAGCAAAAACAAGCAAACAACCCTTCCCAAACAATAAATAAGCTTTTATCTCACGTGACTGGAATTCCAAAGGTGGGGAAGGAGGACTCTCAAGCTGACTGACCGCTTTGATCAATAATGTCTTTAAGGGCCTGTTGACAGAGGTGCATACATGCATGCTTAGCTGCTCAGTTGTGTCTGACTTTTGCGACCCCATGGACTGTCACCCACCAGGCTCCTCTGTCCATGGGTTTCTCCAGGCAAGACTATTGGAATGGGTTGCCATTTTCTTCTCCAAGTGATCTTCCCAACCCAGTGATCCAACCCAGGTCTCTTGCATTGGCAGGTGGATTCTTTACCATCTGAGCCACCAAGGAAACCCCTATAATCAAAGCTATGGTTTTTCCCATAGTCATGTATGGATGTGACAGTTGGATCATAAAGAAGATTGAGCACCAAAGAACTGATGCTTTCAAATTGTGGTGCTGGAGAAGACTCTTGATAATCCCTTGGATAGCAAGATCAAACCAGTCAATCCTAAAGAAAATCAACCCTGAATATTCATTGGAAGGACTGATGCTGAAGCTGAAGCTCCAATACTTTGGCCACCTGATGCAAAGAACGGACTCACTGGAAGAGACCCTGATGCTAGGAAAGATTGAAGGCATGAGGAGAAGGGGGCGACAGAAGATGAGATAGTTGGATGGCATCACTGACACAATGAACATGAGTTTGAGCAGATTCCAGGAGATAGTGAAGGACAGGGAAGCCTGGTGTCCATGGAGTCACAAAGAGTCAGACATGACTTAGCAACTGAACAACAACCACCTCTCCTCTTGGCTTAATTCTGCATTCTCATGGTCACAAAATGACTGTAGCATTTCCATATCCCACACTCAGACATTAAGAATCCAGTGACAGGGACTTCCTTGGTGGTCCAGTGGTTGGGAGTCCACACTTCCCCTGCAGGTATATGGGTTTGATCCCTGATTGGGGAACCAGGATCCTGCATGCCTCATGGCACAGCAAAAAAAAAAAAATCCAGTGTTTCTGGGGTGGCTTTCTCTGGAGAGGAAGTTTTCCCAGAAGCTCAAGCCTGCCTCCCCCCATGTCTCACGGGGTAGAACTAAACATGGCCAAGCTAAGCCTATTTGTTGAGGGGATGAGACCACCAAGTTTGATTTAGACTCATCAGGATCCCTCTCCTGGAACTGAGGATGCAAACAGCCTTTGAAAGCCCAAAGCTGCTTGGTGGAATGGTAGTCAGCTGACAGTTCAGTCAGGAAGGAAGACGAGTAGGAATGGGAGTTGGATAGACAGTCAACAGTGTCTAGTACAGGAGTTCCCTGGTGGTCTAATAGGTTTCTAGGCTTTTACTGCCAGGGCCTGGGTTCAATCCCTGGTCAGAGAATCCTCCTAAATGCATGCTGCTGTGCTGTGCTCAGTTGAGTCCAACTCTTTGTGACCCCATGAACTGTAGCCCACCAGGCTCCTCTGAACATGGAATTTTCCAGGCAAGAATACTGGAGTAGGTGGCCATTCCCTTCTCCAGCAAGCTGCATGGCACAGCAAAAAAAAAAAAAAGATATCTAGTACAAAGATATGTGCATGTATGCAGGTAGGCCTTTTCAGAAGTGTACATGAGTTTTTGTATATGTGAACATAAGTGATTATGTGTTGCGTGTGGTTTTTTTGATAACCTACTGTTGCATAACAAACTGTTCCAAAATATAATGGCTTAAACCAGCAAAGTTTTATTTATTATTTCCCATCATTCTGTGGATCAAAATTTGTGCAGGGTATGGCTGGATGGTCATTTCCCCCAAATGGCATCATCAGGGGTCACTCACAAAGCTGTATTCCTCTAGTAAGTGGGCTGAGCTGGAAGGTCTAAGTTTGCGTGTCTGACATGTGAACGCCCCTCAGCATGGCTTCTCTGTTTTTTATGACTAGCATGGGCTTCCTTACAGCATGGTGGTCTCAGGATGTCTGCACTTCTTATATAGCTGCTGACTTCCAGCTAGGAGGAAGTAAAACTGCCAGTCCTCATAAAGCTTGGATTCAGAAATCTCAGAATGTTACTTCTTCCACAGATATCCAAGAGGAAAGGAATAGAATTTACCTTTGGATAGGTAGGGCAGCATGCACACGCAGAGAGGAAAAGAAGTAATGGCAGCCAGCCATCTTTAAAGACGTTCTACCACAGCAGGAGGTTCAGCTCTACCTGAACAGGAAGGTGGGTGTGTGTGGTCATGTGCACTTTTGCTTGTGTGTGTTTCTTTTAAGGAATGTGGGTATGTGCAGGGCAGTGTGTATATGTGTGCGTGTGTGTATGTGTCGGTTTACACACACACACCTGCTTATGTGCATATATGCACATGTAGGTGCACACATAGGTACTCAAGTCTGTGTAGAGAAAGGTGCATATACACACAAATATGTAACGTGTATGTGCGTGTAGGTGCAAGCGTCCACTTGAGCCAGGAGCTCGCGTGTGGGCACACAAAAAGAGGAAAAGTCAGTGGGGTTGACCTGCCCGAGCTGTGGCTTTCCTGGGTGAATACGCTGAGACTGCAAATCCTGGCCAAGGGTAACAGTTGAATCATCACTGGGATCTTGCCCTTGACTGGGAGGCCTTGGGTCCCGAGCCAGGAAGAAGACTCAGGCCTTATCAAAAACTAAAACCACACTATCGGCAGTGGAGGAGGGGACCCACCACATTTTTTGATTCCCTGAGAGCTTGCAGTTTTCTACCTGGGACACCACCATTCTCCAACAGCCAATGGGCAAGCTTAGGTGCCATATGGCTTCCCTCCATGATCCCCACCCTAGCCCCACCCAAGGGGCTGTAAACTTCAGGTCGAGATTTCAGAGAGAGCAGGAAGTGGAGCTCAAGGCTGCTGGCCGGGTGCCTCCTACCCTGGTGGGCCCTGAACCCTGGGCTTCTCTTTCACTCTACAGCACATTTCCCAGGAAGGACAATATGGCGGGGGCAGGAAGCAGGGAAGCCTGCAACTTCCCTATGGAATTTCACCCCATTTCAACAGTGAACTCTGAAGCAAGGACTCTGTGGGTCTTTTTTATAGAGGAGGGAAACGATGCTTGGAAAGGGAGAGAAATTTCCCCACTCACAGCCCTTATAAAGAGCAGAGATGGGATTTGAATTCCAATCGGCCTCGTTCCAGAGCTCACACTCTGTCAAACAGGAACACAGATGTCGAAACATGTTTTTTGTTTAATATTTATCAATTTACTTATTCAGTGGCACTGAGTCTTGGTTTCAGCACTTGGGATCTTTAGTTGCTGCATGCAGACTCTTAGTTGCAACTTGTGGGATCTGGTTCTTCCACCAGGGATTGAACCCAGGCTCACTGCTTTGGGAGTGTGTAGTCTTAGCCACTGGACCACCAGGGAAGCCCTTGTCTGAACATCTTGAAGTAGATAAATAACTGTTCAACCTCCAAAACATGAAAGCACAGTTCAGGCTCAATGGGAGACCCAGGTATTCAGCTGGAATTGTTTTTTCACTGCCCACAGATCATCTCTCAACATTGATTAAAGCCACTCACGGGCTATGGGCTTCTCTTCTAGTTCAGTTGGTAAAAAATCTGCCTGCAATGCAGGAGACCCTGGTTCGATTCCTGGGCTGGGAAGTCCTCTGGAGAAGGGATAGGCTACCTTACCCACTCCAGTATTGTTGGGGTTCCCTTGTGGCTCAACTGGTAAAGAATCCACCTGCAGTACAGGAGACCTGGGTTCGATCCCTGGGTTGGGAAGATCCCCTAGAGAAGGGAAAGGCTGCCCACTCCAGTACTCTGGCCTGGAGAATTCAGAGTCAGACACAACTGAGCGACTTTCACTTTCACTTTTCTCACAGGCTACTTATTGCTATAAGGGTAAGGTTCAAAGCCAGAGTCCTTACTGCAGCTTACAAACCCTTAGATGGTCCAGCCGCTGCCACCACCCTTCTCTTCTTTGCTTCGGCCACACAGGTCTTTTATTTATATATATATATATAATGCCCCTCTCTGCCTCAGGCCTTTGCACCTGCTTCTCCTGCTCTAAGCATAATGTCACTTCCTCTCCTAAGGAAACATTCCTTTTGTTTAGGCATGATGATGGTGTTGTGATTTTTGTTGTTGTTGGTTAGTCACTAGCTATGACTGACTCTCTGGCAATCCCATGGACTGTAGCCCACCAGGCTCCTCTGTCCATGAGATTTTCCAGGCAAGAATACTGGAATGGGTTGTGATTTCCTTCTCCAGGGGATCAGGGATTCAACCCATGTCTCCTGCATTGGCAGGTGGATTCTTTACCACTGAGATATTTTTCTTTTTAAAGAGTCCTTATCTTTTGAAAGTGAAAGTGTTAGCCACTCAGTCGTGTCTGACTCTTTGCGACTCCATGGACTGTTGCCCACCAGGCTCCTCTATCCATGGAATTCTCCAGGCAAGAATACTGGAGTGGGTTGCCCTGCCCTTCTCCAGGGAATCTTCCCAACCTGGGAATCAAACCCAGGTCTCCCACATTGCACGCAGATTTTTCTTCCTTATCTTTTAGAGATACATAATGAAGTATTTGGTTTTCCCTGGTAGTTCAGCTGGTAAAGAATCTGCCTGCAATGCAGGAGACCCCTGTTCGATTCCTGGGTCAGGAAGATCCCCTGGAGAAGGGATAGACTACCCACTCCAGTATTCTTGGGCTTCCTTGGTGGCTCAGATGGTAAAGAATTTGCCTACAATTTGGGAGATCTGGGTTCGATCTCTGAGTCGGGAAGATCCCCTGGAAGAGGGCATGGCAACCCACTCCAGTATTCTTGCCTGGAGAATCCCCATGGACAGAAGAGCCTGGTGAGCTGCAGTCCATGGGGTCCCAAAGAGTCAGACACGGCTGAGCGACTAAGCACAGCACAGCACAATGAAGTATTTAAAGACGAAATAATAAGACGCCTGGGATTTGCTTCAAAATAATTGGGTGAAGTGGGGGAGTGGGTGGTGCAGAAGCAAAACAAGATTAACCATGCTGCTCATTGCGGGAGCTGGGTGATGGCTGCATGGGGTTCATGATAATATTTTCTATACTTTTGTACGTTTTTTAGTTCTTTCAAAAGAAAGTATAAGAGCTTGTTCAAGAATAAAAGGGGTGGGGGAGTCACTTCCTCAGAGAAGCCTTTCTAACCCTGGAGGCTAGGTGAGGTCCATTTTCTGTGCCTCCACGTTACCTCTCTGCCATGGCACTCATACTAATTGCAGTGACTCTGTTGGGTAGTTGTGGGTTCATAATCTCTCTCTCCCCCATAGACAGCAGAAAGTAGAGTTATGTCTGCCTAAATCCTTCTTCTGTCCCAGAGCACATTTGGTGAATAGATCAATGACAAGTGAATGAATGAATGAGTTCTGAGACAGCTCACCATCTGGGCTGGTCCAGAGAAGGCAGTTCCCTGAAGAGAGGGAGGAGGAAGTAGAGAAAGGAGGGAAGAAGAGGATGGAGAAGGAATCCCAGATGAGTTCTCTCCAACCCAAATATATTACATTATATCATGTCCTATCATATTATGTTATATTATATAATTTTGCTTTGGTCACCATTTTCTTTCATTAAAGAGAGTTCTAGAATTAAGCTTCAACATAGGTAATATATTCACATGTTTCAGTATTCAAGAGTAACAAAAAGGGCCACAAAGAAAATCTCCCTTGGGAATTCCCTTGCAGTCTGGTGGTTAGGACTCCGCAGTTTTCACTTCCAAGGGCTTGGGTTCAATTCCTGGTCAGGGAACTAAGATCCCATAAGCAACCAGAGGTGACCCTTGCCCATCAGAGGAAGGGCTGGGGCCTGAGTGAGAGGATTCTGGGCCCAGGTCTGCCACCTTGGCTTGACAGGTGGCCTTAAGTAGGCCACTTTCACAATGATAATAGCTCTCTCCAGAAACTGAAAGTAGTAGTCTCTCAGTCGTATGGACTCTGCAACCCCATGGACTGTAGCCCACCAGGCTCCTCTGTCCACGGGATTTTCCAGGCAAGAATACTGGAGTGGGTAGCTGTTTCCTTCTCCAGGACACCTTCTCACCCAGGGATCGAACCCAGGTCTCCCACATTGCAGAAAGATTCTTTATGGTGTGAGCCACCAGGGAAGCTCCAGGCACAGCAATAAACATGTTGCATGTGGAACTTCCCACATCCCTAAGAGGCTGGAACATTTGCAGCCTGAGCTCAGAGATTAGGGAACCAACTCAAGGCGGCCCAGGTCTTAAGTGACAGAGTCAAGATATATATCCAGTCTTGGCGGTCCAGCAGTTAAGACTCTGCACTTCTACTGCAGAGGCTTGGGCTGGATCTCTGGTTGGGAGCTAAGACCTCACGAGCTATCAGGACGAAAAAGAAAAATTCCAGGTTTAACATCTTGTTTCACTGCCTTAGATTCACCCTCAGTGAGGTGAAGCAGAGAGACCCCGACAAGCCTTTTCCATCTCAGAAAGTCACGTGGCCTGTGACTGCACAGTGAGGGGCTCAGAAAGGAACTGGCTGCAGGTAGCGGTTGAGGATGTGGAGTTCTCTCCATGGAGAAGGCCATGTACAGCCCCACTTCTTACAGGAAGACCTGAAAGAGAGCCAGAGGGAGAAGGAAAGGGAGATGGGGAGAGAGAGAGAGGCCCCAGCAGGTGGGACAGGCAGCAAAACCCAGGCCCGCTGCCTCTGGCGGCCGCTGCAAGGAGATGAGGTGACCTGGAGCGCCCTCTGGTGGTGCGCTCCGCAGGCTGTCCTGGGCAGGCGGGGCCCAGGGGAGGAGGGGCGACCCCTTTTCCCCAACAGGATCATCTCTGGGCACAGGCGGGCACTACGCCCAGGATTGTCCTTCCGTGTGGAGGGAAGCCAGCTTAATAATAGTAACACTGAGGCACTCTCAAAAAGAGCGCCCCTGACGAAGGGAAAGGATTCTTGAAGCTGTGGAGTCATCATTAGAGTCTTTCTGTGTGTAACTCCCCAAGTGTCCCCCTCCACTGTGACCAGGGACATCTCACATTTGCCTCTGATGACATCTTCACCTGTTCACAGGGCTGCTGAATCTGTGCCTCTTGCCCCATCACTCTAGGCTGAGCCAGCCCTGCCTGTGAGCCTCACTGAGCCCAAGGCCACAAAGCCTATGATGAGGCACAGAGCTGTCAACTACAAATCGGCACTTACCAAGAGCATTGCCAATGACTGAATAACGAAGGCATTTCCCGTCTGCCTCCACGGAGATTGAAGCCCATGCTGCTATAGCTGTTGACCTTCAACAATCCCTGAGAGAGTTCAGGGTGGACTGAGACACTCTGTGCTCCAGGGAATCTGGTGGGACGGGTCTTTAGATTGATGGATGTTTATAGAGACAGATTTTATGCTCTCAATCCTTGCATCTCCTCTTATCTAGAGAAGCACTAAATCCCTTCATGGTCACATCAGACCCTCATGACTATCAAAAAACCTTTTGTAAATTGAGTGCTTCATGGTATTGAACTCCCCCTTCACCAAAACCTTATATGTTGACTTTCCCTCACTGCTGCTTTCGGGCAGTCTCTCAGAGCTCTCTGAGATGCTGCTTCCCGGGCTGCAGTCCTCATTTTGCCCCAAATAAACCTTAACTCGCAGCTCTCAAGTTGTAGGTCTTTTTTCAGTCGGCAGAGTCATAGCAAGGACAGGGGCTCTTGAGACCATCAAATTGTTTATTCTTTTGTTTATTCAGTAAGTGTGTATGGAGCCCCTACTATGTGCCAGCCACATGGGCCCTGTGGATGCAGGAATTAATGACAGACAAGGAATTGAGATTCCAGGCAAGGCGAGCCAGACAAACCAAGAAGGTAAGCCGTGTGGTTCAAAGTGCCTTGAAAAACATGCGACGGGAGAAGTGCCCACGTTTGAGGGAATGTTTTAAGGTGAGGAGGGAACGGAAGGCCTGTCTGGCCAGGCATGCTGCAGACACAGGACTGGGGAGAGCAGGCAGCAGAACGTCAGGTAAAAGCTGGGGGCTGAGGACCACATCTGCCTGAATGTGTGCCAGGGGTTTGGATGTTTGGCTTTGATTCCGGGGTCCAAGGAATTCACTGGAGGGCTGTGAGCGAGGATGGCGTGATCTGAACTGCAGTTTTAATAATAGGTCATTCCATCTGCTTGGAGAACAAATGATAGGAAGGGTGAGGGTGGAAGCAGGGAGGCAGCTAGGAGAGGACTCCAGGTCTCCAGATACAGGAGGGTGGTTGCTGAACCAGAGTGGGGCGGAGTCCGATTCTGAGGAATCTGAGAGGCCAGATGGAAAGGAACAGCTGGTGGGCCGCAGGTGGAGGGGCGAGACCAGGCTGGTGCCTCCTCCTCCACACTCCATCCAGCCTGAGGATAGGGCCACTGAGTCATCTCCTGGGCTCACTTAGAAGAGGGGCAAAGGACCCTAGACTCTACTGCCATAAGCCCCCAGGGATATGGCTCAGAGAGTTCAGAGGCTGGGAACCTGGAGGCCAGAGGGGCTTCCAGCCTCACAGAGCTCTTTCCCCCTCTATCAGCAGCCTCTCTCATTCTCATACCCATCACTGTCTCCTTTCTTTGTCTCTTTTCTTCCTCCCTCTCTCCCTTCCCTCTCCAGCTCCTACACACACACACACACACACACACACACACACACGCACGCAGTTTACTGCAGCCTTATCAGAAGGAAGCCTCCTGCAGAGACAAAGGGTCTCCTGGGACAGAGCAAGAGGAGCTGACAGTGGAGTTTTGCAAGGAGGGGGATGCAGGCTTTGCTGCCTTTCACATCCACCTCCTGTTCTTGCTGCCTCCACGCCACCCTCTCGGCTCCTGCGGCATTTTCCCTGAGATCCATGATTCTGAGCTGTATCCAATTGTGTCTCTTTGGGTAATGTGGAAATACCTGTAAACATTTTTGGTTATCATAAATTGAAAGGGGATGCCACCAGCCTTTAGTGGGTGGGAGCCAGTGATGCTGCTAAATACCCTTCAAGGCTCAGGATGGCCCCCACAACAAAAGAACGATCTTGCCCCAAATGTCAACAGTGC
Organism: Bison bison bison; assembly: GCF_000754665.1. NCBI lineage: Eukaryota > Metazoa > Chordata > Mammalia > Artiodactyla > Bovidae > Bison > Bison bison. The sequence goes on along the minus strand of NW_011494935.1, from coordinate 3,530,529 downwards.
TGAGCCTGAGAGGGACTATCACGCTGTCATCACGCTGCCATTTACCAGGCGGTTGCCCTGTGACCATACTGCGCCTGTGTTCTCTCTTTCAGTCTCTTGTTACAGTGGAAGGTAGGAAGCCGCTGAGGCAGGGACCAAGGGAATGTGGCCACGAGTGGGAGACAGGAGGTGGCTAGAGCTGGGCTAGATGGCACATTGTCCTGTGGGCTGGGGAAGGTTTGGGATCTCATTCCAAGTCAGCTAGGAAAGCTCCCAGTGTTTTACTCTACATTTTCAAAAGATCACAGTAGCCCTAAAGCAGCTCTTCTCCCTCCCTCAAATGATAGGTTCCGGATATATTTTCGAGGATGAATCAAAACAACTTGCCAACACGGACGTGGGGGAAGGGACAGGAGGAAACCCAGCCGGGGCTTGGGCTTGGAGCCTATTTAACCAGTTACATGGAAGCTGTTCTCAGTCAAAAGGGCTCGGTTTAGGGCTCAGCCAGGCCCAGACTTCAGTCTTCAACCTCTTCAAGCCTCAGTTTTCTCTTCTGAAAAAAATGGGAGCAAAATGACAGATGCACATAATGGGAATTAATTCTCGTCCTTTGACCAGAGAGATTATAAATGTCTAGAAAAATAGTGTTCTGTTTGAGATCACATTGCTAAACTAAGCAACTCTAAGTTTTATCAAACAGAAGAACAAGGAAACAAGGAAAAGGGTTCTGATCTAACATCCAGTTCAAATCTGGGCTCTGAGTCTCGGCCTCCTCACCTGTAAAGTAGGAATATGTCATCTTGTTAACCCCAAACTGGGTTCACCTCTTGGTGGATGCTGAGCCAAAAGACACAACCAAGCCCCAAAAAGGGAGAAGGAAGGATTAACACTGGAACATAGGAGCTTCTCAAGTGGCTCAATGGTAAAGAATCTGTTTGCCAATGCAGGAGATACAGGTTCAATCCCTGGGTCAGGAAGATCCCCTGTAGGAGGAAATAGCAAACCACTCCAGTATTCTTTCCTGACAAATCCCATGGACAAAGAAGCCTGGCAGGCTACAGTCCATGGAGTCTCAGAGTCAGACACAACTAAACAAGTAGATGATAACAATGAGAACACTGGGGATTTTTCCCAAAGCAGTGTCTCCCAACAGCAAAATTGGGTAAGTTTTAAGCTAAGTTCAGTTCAGTTCAGTAACTCAGTCACGTCTGACTCTTTGCAACCCCATGGATTGTAGCACGTCAGGCTTCCCTGTCCATCACCAACTCCCAGAGCTTGTTCAAACTCATGTCCATTGTGTCAGTGATGCCATCCAACCATCTCATCCTCTGTCATCCCCTTCTCCTCCCACCTTCAATCTTTCCCAGCATCAGGATCTTTTCCAGTGAGTCAGTTCTTCATATCAGGTGGCCAAAGTATTGGAGTTTCAGCTTCAGCATCAGTCCTTCCAATGAATATTCAGGACTGATCTCCTTTAGGATGGACTGGTTGGATCTCCTTGCAGTCCAAGGGACTCTCAAGAGTCTTCTCCAACACCACAGTTCAAAAGCATCAATTCTTCGGCGCTCAGCTTTCTTCACAGTCCAACTCTCACATCCACACATGACTACTGGAAAAACCATAACCTTGACTAGATGGACCTTTGTCAACAAAGTAATGTCTCTGCTTTTTAATATGCTATCTAGATTGGTCATCGGAGAAGGTGATGGCACCCCACTCCAGTGCTCTTGCCTGGAGAATCCCATGGACAGAGGAGCCTGGTAGGCTGCAGTCCATGGGGTCACGAAGAGTCGGACACGACTGAGCGACTTCACTTTCATGCATTGGAGAAGGAAATGGCAACCCACTCCAGTGTTCTTGCCTGGAGAATCCCAGGGACAGGGGAGCCTGACAGCCTGCTGTCTATGGGGTCGCACAGAGTCGGACACGACTGAAGTGACTTAGCAGTAGCAGCAGCAGGTTGGTCATAGCTTTTGTTTCAAGGAACAAGCGTCTTTTAATTTCATGGCTGCAGTCACCATCTGCACTGATTCTGGAGCCCAAGAAAATAAAGCTTGTCACTGTTTCCATTGTTTCCCCATCTATTTGCCATGAAGTGATGGGACTGGATGCCATGATCTTAGCTTTTCGAATGTTGAGCTTTAAGCCAGCTTTTCCACTCTCCTCTTTCATCAAGAGGCTCTTTAGTTCCTCTTCACTTTCTGACATAAGGTTGATGTCATCTGCGTATCTAAGGTTATTGATATTTCTCCCAGCAATCTTGATTCCAGCTTGTGCTTCATCCAGTCTGGAATTTCTCATGATTTACTCTGCATATACGTTAAATAAGCAGGGTGACAATATACAGCCTTGACATACACCTTTCCCAATTTGGAACCAGTCCATTTTTCCATGTCCGGTTCTAACTATTGCTTCTTCACTTGCATACAGATTTCTCAGGAGGCAGATAAGGTGGTCTGATATTCCCATCTCTCAAAGAATTTTCCACAGTTTGTTGTGATGCACACAGTCAAAGGCTTTAGTGATGTCAATGAAGCAGAAGTAGATGTTTAAGCTAAGGGTACATTCATATTCATGAACAGTCCAGGCTTTAGTTGATTGAAGGCAGGAGTGTCTACATCATCATTCCCTCCTCCACCTGGGTGGTGGCCTTGGTTCCTGCAGAACTCAGAGACATAATCAGATTGTTGTATATGTCCCTTAAGGAGGGCCTAGGGCTGTTTTATCACTGAACCATTGTTTCTTGGCTGCTTTTCATTGGTTCCTTCATTCCCTCCCGTCCCTTCTTCCGTTCAGTTCAGTCTGTCAGCTGTGTCCAATTCTTTGTGACCCCATGGACTGCAGCATGCCAGACTTCCCTGTCCATCATCAACTCCCGGAGCTTACTCAAACTCATATCCATCGAGTCAGTGATGCCACGTCCCTTCTTAAGATCATTAAGTACTGAGACCCATTCAAGGGCAAGCTTTGTGCCCCAGGCTTAGATCACAGAATGACTTGGGCCAAAAAATGGTTCTCTTCTGTCAAGAAAGCCGTGCCTGGTTCTCCTTCTCTGGGACCCCTTACCCTATCTGCCTACAATTTCTGGCTCTAAGCCTGGGATGATTGAGATTTGCATGTGAGCAGCTAACCCAGTGGGCTTAGCAGGTAATGCTAATGGTAAAGAACCGGGCTTCCAGTGCAGAAGACATGAGACAGGGGTTCCATCCCTGGGTCGGGAAGATCACCCGGAGTGGCAACCCACTCCATCATTCTTGCCTGGGAAATCCCATGGACAGAGGAGCCTGGCTGGCTATAGTTCATAGGGTCGCAAAAAGTCAGACACTATGAAGCGACTTAGCATGCAAACCGCTAACACAGTGCCTGTCACATAATAAGCACTCAGGAAATGGGGGGAGTGTGGGACCCCACAAGACACCATCCTGACTTCTAAGCCACCATCTTCTGCTGTGGACACCAGCTGCAACACAGAGAATAACATCAATTATGTAGTAGCTTCATTTGTGGTCTGGCTTCATCCACAACCAGGCTGAAGTTTGTCAGGGATTTGTAGATGGGAAAACAGCTCCAGAAAAGTGAAGGAATCAGCTCCAAACCCCACATTACAAAGCCTGGGCTGTAAACCAGGGGTTACAAACTGATTTAGCGCAGCCTGCTAGGCTAGGAATGCTTTCTGCGTTTTTAAGTGAAAGAAACGATATATCTAAAAACAGCGATATTGTCTTGATACCCAAGAATTGAATTTGAAATTGAAATCAGCTGCCATGAACAAAGTCTTATGGGAACACAGCGCCGCTCATTAGTTCACCATCCTCCATGGCTGCGTTTGCTGCCAAGGGCAGAGTTGAATAGTTGTGACAGAGAACTCATGGCCTAGAAAGCCTAAACTTTTTATCATCTGGCCCTTCTTAGAAAAAGTGTGCAGACCTCTGCTGGGAAGCACAGATGCACAGGAACAGTTCTGCCCCCAAGAATACAAAATGGATAAATAGCATCTGAGATAACCCAGGGTCCACCTGAAGGCCACAGGGGAAAGAAGAGTTCCAAATCGGAAGGTGTGTCCTTGCAGAAACTGCTACAACCTGGAGGAGCTGAGTCCAGCTCAACTCCTTGGACTGAGAGCAATTCTCCTTGGAGAATTTGAGTCCAGCGTCCTCTTTTTAACGTGAAAACTTAGACCCAGAGCCTGGAGGCAACCTGTCCAAGGCCACCCAGCACGTGGCTAACAGCCAGGTTGGGGACTGCCTCCCTCAGGGTAGAGAGGCGTGGACCAGCGCCTGGGTTAGGGGGCACCTCGGCCCCTGGGGCCTCTAAGGGTCAATTGGGCCGGAGGGGGCCTGCAGCGGCGGGGGAGTGT
>NW_011494935.1:3504986-3526024 GCF_000754665.1 Bison bison bison | reverse complement strand
GCGATTCGGTCTCCGTCGCCCGCCCGCCCCGCCTCCCCGCTCGGTCTCTGCTCCCCGGTTCTCCGCTCGGTGCCTCCGGCGGCTTCGGCCCCCACCCCGCTGCAGCCCAACTCTAAGGCGAGTCCCGTGCTCTGCTTGCTCTGGCCTACTAGGGCCAGAAGATTGGCCCAGGCTTTCCAACTTCGCCCATGCTTCCCCCTGCACCCCCTGATTTTGCAAAGCATGGAAGACACGCCCAGCTCCTTTCAGCTCTGAAAGCAGCATTTGATCCGCGCCAGGTTGGGGAGCTACTGGCTGATAAGGGATCGGTTGGAGCTGCCCGAGGGCAGCCGAAGGGTGCACAGTGGCTCCAGCAGCGCGGCTGGAATCCGAGACCCGCCCCAGCCTGTTTCCCTCCGGGGTGAACTGGGAGAGCCGCCCCGGAGGAATTCAGAAGCTCCTTCCTCTGGCTGCCTGGAGAAATAGTAGAAGTAGTAGTAAACATTTATTAAAGGTGTGGATCAGAATAGGTGTAACTGCCAAACTCTTAGATCCCTCACCACCACAAACCCGAGCTTCGCACCGCATCCGTCCCTCCTCCCCTGGACCCTGGTTCCCACAAGCGCCCCCGCCCCACCCCTCCCCGCACAGCTCCTAATCTGACCCAGGGTCCCTGCTTCTGCGACCACCCTGCCATGGTGCTGTCACGAGACCACAGTCCTATCAGAAAACTGCTGGGTTTTCAGCCTCTTCTCTCCACCTTCCTTTCCCCTTTTTGGCCGGAAACCTGCCCTCCCCCCGCTCCCTCACCTAACACCCCTACCGGGACCCTCAGGGGGAGCTGTTCATTTTCTCGCCTACCCCTGTAGATCAGTCTATAGGGTAGAGGCTTGCTTGCTCCTTGTGGAACTCTGCCACCCACTTCTCTCCTCTGTCCACGCTGCTTCCTGTGGACTAATTACTACCAGTCTAGACTGCCCACAACTCTTCTTGTTATTCTTTCCTACAGGCTTCTCCTGGGCAGCTCTCACTGGTCAGACATTGCCTTTAATCCTGGAAACTGGATCTGCCTTTTAGTGGGTGTCAGGGGAAAGATACAACCAAACCAAAGATGGGAGAGAGGAAAGCTTTATCACTTGGCAGCAAGTAAGGAGAATCTTACCAGAGATCTTTCCTAAGATAGTGTATCCCTGAACAGCAAACTTGGGAAAGTTTTAAGCTAAAGGCAATCAATGCATATTCATAAAGGGGTTCTAGGCGAAGAGGATTCATCACAAAATTGGGGCCATATTGGACAAAGTCCAAGAAGGAAATGGCAACCCACTCCAGGATTCTTGACTGAGAAATCCCATGGACAGAGGAGCCTGGTGGGTAACAGTCCATGGGGTCACAAAGAGTCAGACACAGCTGAGCACACACTACTACTGCTAAGCTTTGGTTGATTAAAGTCATGTTGGTCAACATTATCATTCCATTCCCCACCAGGGTGGAGGCCTTAGTTCCCGCAGAACTCAAAGACATAATCAGATTGTTATGTCTATCCCTTGAGAAGGAACTGGGACTGTTTTGTCACTGATAACTATTGTTTATTGACTGTTTTTCTTTTGTTCCTGTATTCCCTCACTTCCCTTAAGATCACTAATTACTGAGACTTGTTCAAGGGCAAGTTTTGTGGCCAGGCTTAGATCACAAAATGGCTTAGGTCAAAAATGACTTCTTGGGGATTCCCTTGCAGCCCAGCGGTTAGGACTCCAAGTTTCCACTGCCGGGGACCTGGGTTTGGTCTCTGGTCAGGGAATTAGGATCCCACAAGCCATGTAGTAGAGCCAAGAAAAAAGAGAGGCTTCTTTTAAGTCAAGAAAGCCATGCCTGGTTCTCTTTTTCTGGTTCCCTCTACCCCATCTGCTAGCATCCCTACTGTGACCTACATGGCCCGTCTTAGTCTGTTAAGGCTGCAGTAAGCAAAGACTACAGACTGAGGGCTTATAAACAACATGAATTGGGGTCTAGCGGTTAAGACTTGGAGCTGCCACTGCAGGGGGCACAGGTTCAATCCCTAGTCAGGGAATTAAGATTCCCTCATGCTGAGCAGCAGAAAAAAATGAAAGACAGCCATCTCTCTGGAGCCTCCTTTATAAGGGCACTAATCCCATGAGTGGCTTCCCTGGTGGCTCAGACAGACATTAAAGAATCTGCCTGCAATGCGGGAGACTTGGGTTTGATCTCTGGGTCGGGAAAATTCCCTGGAGAAGGAAATGGTAACCCACTCTGGTATTCTTTCCTGAGAAATCCCATGGACAGAGGAGCCTGGCAGGCTACAGTCCACGGAGTCGCAAAGAGCTGGACATGACTGAGTGACTTCATTTGACTTCGCTTAAATCCCATGAGAGCCCTTCTGACTTAATCACCTCCTCTTTGCAGGTTAGGATTTTAACATATGGCTTGTGGGGGATGACAGACATTCAGACCATAGCCCCTTTCTGGCCGCTCACTCCTCCCACAGGCTCCCTCCCAACGCAGGACTGTTGCACTGGTGGCCCTCACTTCCTGGGAAGCTCACTCTCTCACTTCCGATATTGGTTTGGTGTCACCTTCTCAGTGCCCAGAGGAGGCACTTTTTGTTTTGTTATAAAGTCTCCTTAGGCACCAGAGCCAGCACTGTTGATGAGGGCAGGAATTTGTGTCTCTATCTATAAAGATAAATATTCCCTCTGATCTATACTGTGCACCTCGGACAGTGCCTAACGCACAGGAGGCACTTCGGTAGTATTTTCAGAATGTGCTGTGCTTTGTCGCTCAGTCATGGCTGACTCTTTGTGATGCCATGGACTGTACCTGCCAGGCTCCTCCGTCCATAGGGATTCTCCAGGCAAGAGTACTGGAGCGGGGGATCTTCCCAACCAGGAATCGAACCAAGGCCTCCTGCACTGCAGGTGGATTCTTTACCATCTGAGTCACCAGGGAAGCTCAGAATAAATAAAACCAAATTCCCCACAGCCTTTAGGGCCTTTGCCCTGGCGGTTCCATTCCCCCAGCTCTTTGCAATTGAAACATCATGGTCCCTTCTCTGTGCTGCAGCCCCCACATTTTCCTGATAATGCTTATCATTACCTGATAAATGTATTGTGTGTCTCCCCTTCCTGGTAGTAAATTTGACTGTCTCCCTGCAGTATTTCCTAATAGGCACACAATAGGCGTTCAGTAAGTACTAGCTAGATCAGGATTTCTCCACCACCACAGCACTGACACTTTGAACTAGAAAATTCTTTGTTGTAGGGATTATCTTGTGTATTTTGGGATATTTAGTAGCATCCCTGGCCTCTCCCCACTGAGTGCCAGTAATACTCCCCCACCAGTTGGGGGAGACACCCCAAAATGTCTCTAAGTAATGACAAATGTTCACCAGAGGGCAAAATCACCCCGATTGAGAACCATTGAATTAATTGAATGAATGGATGAATAAGTGAGTGAATGAATGAAAATTCTGAGCTCTACCTTGAGCTCTTTACTCCCTACATTAAAATGTGCTTTCATGCAGAAAGATCCCCAGCTCCATTGAGAGTGAGCACAGAAAAGGCCTGGCCATTCCTTTCCTCCAAAACAATATCCCAAAGCCTTATACCCATAAAATGTCCTCCAATCATCCCCACCTCCAATTCCCCCCAGTTGATAAGGTTTATAGTTATTCAGTATCTAGCAAAGGTTTTACCTTCAAAGATGTGTGCGTGTCTCCAGGATGGGGATGAGGATTGAAAAGGCACCATCCCCTCTATTACCCAGTTCTTTCCAGGTTAACATTGCCATTACTATGCTTCTCCCCTACTCTCCAACCCAGCCCTGAATATTGAAGAAGGGGGAAAAGGCTCCATGGTTTATTTCCCCCCTTTTTTAAATTTAATTTTTATTTTATATTGGAGTGTGGTTGATTTACAATGTTGAATTAGTTTCATACATACAGCAAAGTGATTCAGTTATACATATACATATATCCATTCTTTTTCAGATTCTTTTCCCATGTAGATTATTACAGAATATTGAGTAGAGTTTCCTGTGATATACAGGAGGTTCCTGTTTGTGCTCAGTGACTCAGTTGTGTCTGACTCTTTGTGACTCCATTGACTGCAGCCCACCAGGCTCCTCTGTCCATGGGATTTCCCAGGCAAGAATACTGGAGTAGGCTGCCATTTCCTTCTCTGGGGATCTTCCCAACCCAGGGATCGAATGCATGTGACCTATGTCTCCTCCATTGCAGGAAGATTCTTCACCTGCTGAGCTATAAGGGAAGCCGAGATTCTCGGTAATATATTTCCCTTTGCCTAATTTTTTTCCAGTCTTTAAAACTGTACAAATCATTCTTATCTCAAGAAAGTTTCAAAATAGAGATTCTTGTGAATTATTTTATGTATGGTGGTGCTGGTGATGGTGATTCAGTGGCCCACTCATGTCCGACTCTTTGCCACCCCATGGTCTGTAGTCCCCCAGGTTCCTCTGTCCATGGGATTCTCCAGGCAAGAAGACTGGGGTGGGTTGCCATTTCCTCCTCCAATGTATAGTGGTATGTATATGTTAATTATAAACTCCTAATTTATCCCTCCCTCCAGCCTTTCCCCTTTAGTAACCATAAATTTTGAAGAAGGCTGAGCGCTGAAGAATTGATGCTTTTGAACTGTGGTGGTGGAGAAGACTCTTGAGAGTCCCTTGGACTGCAAGGAGATCCAACCAGTCCATTCTGAAGGCGATCAGCCCTGGGATTTCTTTGGAAGGAATGATGCTGAAGCTGAAACTCCAGTACTCTGGCCACCTTATGCGAAGAGTTGACTCACTGGAAAAGACTCTGATGCTGGGAGGGATTGGGGGCAGGAGGAGAAGGGGACGCCAGAGGATGAGATGGCTGGATGGCATCACTGACTCGATGGACGTGAGTCTGAGTGAACTCCGGGAGTTGGTGATGGACAGGGAGTCCTGGCGTGCTGCGATTCATGGGGTCGAAAAGAGTCGGACACGACTGAGTGACTGATCTGATCTGATCTGATCTGATATCCTCTTTTTTGTTGCTGTTTTTCTGGCTTGTGTGATTTTAGTTCCCCAATCAGGGAATCATATGGTAATTCTAGTTTTAGTTTTTTAAGGAACCTGCATAGTTGTTGTACCAGTCTACCCTCGCACCAACAGTGTAGGAGGGTTCTCTTTTCTACACACCGTCTCCAGCATTTATTGTCTGTAGAGTTTGGTGATGGCCCTTCTGACTGGTATGAGGTGATACCTCACTATAGTTTTCATTTGCATTTCTCTAATAATTAGTGATGTTGAGCATCTCTTTATGTGCTTTTTGACCACCTATATGTCTTGTTGGGAGAAATATCGAAGTCTTCTGCCCATTTTTGACTGGGTTGTTGTCGTTTTATATTGACCTACATGAGCTGCTTATATATTTTAGAGATTAATCCCTTATTAGTTGTTTCATTTGCAAATATTTTATCCCATTCTGTAGGTTGTCTGTCAATTTTGTGTATGGTTTCCTTTGCTGTGCAAAAGCTTTTAACTTTAAGTAGGTCCCATTTGTTTTTTTATCTTTATTTTCATTTCTCTAGGAGGTGGATCCAAAAAGATATTGCTCCAATTTATGTCAATGAGTGCACTGCTTTTATGTTTTCCTCTAAGAGTTTTATAGTATCCTGTCTTACATTGAGAGCTTTAATAATCGATTTTGAGTTTATTTTTGTATATATAATTTCATTTATTTATTGTGGCTGGGCTGGGTCTTTGTTCCTGTGTGGGCTTTTCTCGTTGCAGTAAGCAGGGGCTACTCTCTAGTTGAGGTGCTTGAGCCTCTCATTGCAGTGGCTTCTCTTTTTGCAGAGCATGGGCTCTAGGGTACTGGGGCTTCCGTAGTTGCAGTTTCTGGGCTCTGTAGCACAGGCTCAAGAGTTGTGGCACATGGGCTTTAGTTGCTCCATGGCATGTGGGATCTTCCCAGATCAGGGGATCGAACCTGTGTCTCCTGCACCGGCAGGTGGATTCTTTGCCACTGAACAACCAGGGAAACCCCCTATTTTTGTGTATGGTGTTATAGAATGTTCTGATTTCATTCTTTTACATGTAGCTGTCACGATTTCCCAGCACTGATGATTGAAGAGACTGTCTTTTCCCTGTTGTGTATCCTTGCCTCCTTTGTCATAGATTATTTGACCGTAGGTGCGCGATTTTATTTCTAGACTTTCTGTCCCGTTCTGCTGATCTGTATTTCTGTTTTCGTGCCAATACCATTCTGTTTTGATGTCTGTAGCTTTGTAGTATAGTCTGGTGTCAGGGCCAACACTGACTACAGTCTGCTTTGCCCCCAGCACTGTTTTTCTTTCTCGGGATTTCTTTGGCTATTAAGAATTTTTGGTGTTTCCATACAAATTTTTAAAACATTTTGTTTTATTTCTGTGGAAATACCATTGGTATTTTGATAGGGATTGCATTGAATCTATGGATTGCTTTAGGTAGCATACTCATTTTGACAATATTGATTCTCTTAACCCAAGAACATGGGTTGCCATTTCAAATGTAGCTTGCCATTTGTGTCATCCTCAATTTATTCCATAAGCATCTTATAGTTTATAGAGTACCAGAGTACAGGTCTTTTGCCTCCTTAGGTAGGCTTATTCCTAGATATTTTATTCTTTTTGATGTGGTGGTAAACGAGATTATTTCCTCAATTTCTCTTTCTGATCTTTCATTGTTAGTGTATAGAAATACAAAAGATTTCTATGTATTAATTTTGTATCCTTCAGCTTTACAGAATTCAGGGATGAGCTCTAGTAGTTTTCTGGTAGCATCTTTAGGATTTTCTGCAGAGAGTGTCATGTCATCTGCAAAGACTGACAGTTTTGCTTCTTCTTTTCCAATCTGGATTCTTTTAATTTGTACTTTTTCTTCTCTGATTGCCATGGCTAAGACTTCCAAAACTATATTGTGTAAAAGTGGCAAAAGTAGACATCCTTGTCTTGTTCCTGATCTTAGAGGAAGTGCTTTCAGCTCTTCACTGTTGAGAATGATGTTAGCTGTGGGTTTGTCATATATGGCCTTTATTATGTTGAGGCAGGTTCCCTCCGTGTTCACTTTCTGGAGAGCTGTTTTGTTTTTTTTTTCCCACTTTCTGGAGAGTTTTTATCATAAATGGGAGTTGAATTTTGTCAAAAGTTTTTCTACATCTATCGTGATGATCATATGGTTTTTCTTCTTCAGTTTGTTAATGTGGTGTTTCACACTGATTGATTTGTGGATATTGAAAAGTCCTTGTATCCATGGGATAAATCCCACTAGATCATGGTGTATAAAAAAGGTCCATGACTCTTTCCAAATAACTTGTAGCAGATACGGCCCAAAGAATCATCCATTCATATATTGATTCCACTAACCTTTATTAAGCATCCTCATGGAGTAATGGAGGGAGATTTATATAACAGGGAATGATTAAAGGAGAGAACTCAAGAGGAAGCAGATAATGAGGACAAGTGAGGAGGAGAGTGGTAGAGAGATTAAGATAATGGTTAAAAGTCTTCTCTGTGGAGTGAGTGAGTTGAATCTCCAGAGTTAACTGGATGGGTCTACTCCAATTTCAAGATCAGGCTAGATAGCACTAACATCCTACCTGCAATAACAGCATTGCTGCATTGAGTGTTACATAGTTTCAGATGATGGAAAATCACAGGTCCTGGTGGAATGATCTAGATAGCCAATAAAAAGCACACAAAGGAAAAAAAGAAGCACCCCCACATACCCGGGACTATGTTAAATGCTTTCAACATTAACTATATACTCTATATCCTTTTAATCTTCACAATTCTATGAGATTATGTTATTATTACTCATTTTACAGATGAGGAAACAGAGGCATGGGGTAAGGAAGTCTGGAGTCAGTTCTCTGCAAAATCTTAAGACCCATAGACCTGAAATCCAGGCCAGTAAGTCCAGCCATACTTTAGATAGAGCCCCTTGGGTTCTCACACTCAACAAGTCCAAGGAACTTGTCTCTCATCCTCCCAACCCCCACCCCCATTCTCTTGTCAGCCCAGTCAGAAACCAGACCTCTTCCCTGCCTCTCATTGCCATATCTAATCAATCACCCTAGTCCTCCTTATCTTTGGAAACTCCACCAAACCCGCCTCCAGGCATCTACCCTCAGCCCATCACATCCTTCTTCCAGAGTCTGGCTTTCTCAGTGCAGATGTTCATGGCACAGATAATATTCAAAAGTGGTCCCCATTTTCTTGGGGATAAAATCCTCCTTCCAGCCACTTCCTGAATCTCCAGTTCCACTGGCTCCTCCCAGAGATAAATCTCTGGCCCAACCCAGCTTTTGGTGGACTTTTATACCTCTGGACCACTGCATGTCCTGCTCCCAGCTCCTCTGCCTGGGAAATGCTTATTTGACCTATAAGTCCCAGTTTGGCCTTCTCTGTCCGCTAGGACTAGGTCATCCCTACCCTAATGAAATTGCTGTCTGTCTTTCCTGTCCCTCAAGTAGAATGGAAACTGCACAAGTACTGGAATCCCATTGGTCTTGTAAGTAGGGGCCTGGCAGACACAGCAGGCCCTCAATATTACATTTGTTGTCTGAGTGGATGAAGATAAATAAGTAGAAGAAGGATCAGCCTGCATGCCAAGCAGAGAGCACATTCACACACTTGTCCTAGAGTGGGGGGGTCTTCACAATCATGTGGTGGAGTGGCCTAGAGCCTTAACAATGGAGTACGATCAATGGGTTTGCATCCTGATTCTGACAATATCTGTGTGTATGACATTAGGTGGGCTCCTTGGCCTCACTGTGCCTTGGGCTCTCCTTGTAAAATAAGAGAATATCGTCTTCAAGTGCTTAAAATAAAAAGCATGACCAAGTGAAGGGCTCTGCAGACAGTGTTTATCAAATGGTGGTTCTATCTATTTCTGCTGCTCAGCAAGACAGCATGATGACAAAGATTAGGACTTGGCAATCAGTATGCGTGCATCTGAATATTGGCTCTTCCACCTATTAGCTTTGTGATTCGGGGCAGATGACTCAACCACTCTGAGCCTCAGTTTTGGGGTAAAAGTACCTACCTCCCAGGGTTGCTGTGAGAATAAGATAAATATGCAGAGCAGTTAGCTTGGTGCTCCAGTAACGGCTGGCTCTATGTTTCACTGTAATTCCTGCAGCACACTTGAGTCTTGTAATATAGTATAATGGCCAGGAATCCTGACTTCTCCATGAGTGACTCAGAAACAAATTCCTCTTCTCTGCTGTTAGTTTTCACATCTCTACAAAGGATCAGCTCAGCTGGCTCCCTCCGGCTCTGAAATGTCGGACTTCTGAGTCCTTCCTGGGCTTCATCGCTAACACTACCTGGCACCCTCTGCAAGGAAACTCACCTTCTAAGGAAAGAGGAAAGATCCCTATCTGTCTCTCCAGCTCTGCTCCCTTGGCCTTATCAAAGCTGGCTCACTCCATTACTCATCCCCTCTGGGGGTCTCTGTGCTTCCTGTTTCCAGTGGGTGCTAATGGGTTAATCAGAGGCACTAATGGAACCCACAGGAACTCAGTGTTAGCTGACTAATGGGTCGCCCCATCTGCCCTCCCTGTAACACAACGCCTTCACTCTGTAAAAGGCACTCAGAGATTTTCTGTTGGCTCCAATCTGCTGGCTTCTGACATCTTGAAAGGCCAAAGCCTGGAGAGGGAGAGAGGGAGGGAGGGGAACTGGGGAAGTGGAGTCCTGGAGGGAGAAGCTCTGTGTCAGCAGGCAGGACATCCGGGCTCCCATCCCAGCTCTGACACTGATCTGCTGGGTGAGCTAACACAAATCCATCCCCTTTTCTGGGCCTCAGTTTCCTCCTTCCCCATTTCCTGGGCAGGTTGGGCTGTAAAGACTATTGGAGCTGTAATAACTTTCTGGAATGATCAAGTCCTGTCACTTTTGCAGCGGAGGCGTAAATGTCCTTTCAGCCTCAGTCACTGTCCAAAAACTATAGAGGGCCTACGCTGCGTCAGCCTGAGGCTGGTGTAGAGTGAGGCAGCTTTCCCCGGGGGGCTCTCGAGCTCTGCTTATCCTACTATTGTTTCTCTGTTTGACACGTGAGAGAGAATAGGGAGGCCTCCGTGCTTACTGAGTATCCCACGTGTGCTAGCTGGGCAGAGGGCTTGGAGAAAATACAGGTAGCTGAAGATCTGTCGGTCTTCTTGATTTTCCGATTACACCACGTTCTCTTGCCTCCTGGTCTTTGCACAAGTCAAGCCCTCTGGCTGGACTACACTCCCTTCCCTGCTCTTTGCCTGTCTAACTCAATTCATTTTTCAGGTCTCACCATCATTCATTTGTTCACTCATTCATTCAACCTATACTCAGAGAGTTTACCAAGGGCAGGGCTGTGCCAAGGGTTTGGGATCCAGAAGTAAGAAAGACACAGTCTGTTCCTGAGCCCATACAGATTCTTATAGCAGGAAATGGTCTTAACAAGTTCAGGAAAAAAAAAAAAAAATTAAGTTGAGATGAACATAGAGGGGATAGAAACAGCCTGAGAAGTGGGCAATCCTAGAAGAGGCAACTGTGTGTGCACAGCTCAGAGGCAGGAAAGAAAACAGCTTTTTAGAAGAGTAGAAATGCAATGCAGGAGACCTGGGTTCAATTCCTGGGTGGGGGAGATCTCCTAAAGAAGGAAACAGCAACCCACTCCAGTATTCTTGTCTGGAGAATCCCACGGACAGAGAAGCTTGGTGGGCTACAGTTCATGGGAGTCCCAAGAGTCAGACACAACTTAGTGGCTGAACCACCAACGAGGTAAAGTGATACGCCCAAGTTCACACAGCTAGGAAGTGATGGAGCCTGGATTCAAACCCCCGTGTCCCAGTGGTTTGATCACACTAGCAATTATCTTAGTTGCTCCTAGCAAACTCTCATGGCTGCATGAATGAATGAACGAGGTACAAATTATAAACACTTGAACTGAGAGGCATGGCTGAATGAGAACATTTCCAGCCCTAAGAAGCTCACCGTCTTCATCGCCTTGGGTCTCTGTTTTTCGAACAGAGAGAGAGAGCAGAGTGCTCTCACTGGCTGAGGGACTGCTGTGTGCCAGATACTGTATACCCAGCAGCCCTTGTTGTTATCTGCTCTGTCCAGAGTGGCTGCCATGTCAGTCTGGGCTGCACGGGGATCGGGGGGTAGGGGGGAACCTCAGGGAGCACACTGGTAGCTGGGGGCTTTCCCTGGGCAGCTCAGCTATCTTGTGAGAGCCCTGTCTCTGGCTGGCTGTCCTGCCAGCCAGAGCTCCCTAGCTCATCAATCACTCTGCTGCGCTCTGTCAGGCTGGATCTCAGAGGAAGACTAGTCAGCTGAAGATGGAATGGGCAGCAGGCTCAGGAGGGAATCGAAGACACTAGGGAGTGGGGGGTGGGGAGAGAGGCCCAAGGAGATGGCTGAGGAGAGGATCGATCCCCTTCCGCTAAGGAGGGTCGGTCACAGGAGGAGGGGGACAGGGTTCCCATTGGAAAAGCAGCAGGGTGAGCAGGAGAGGTGGAGAAAACGGCTAGTGTGGGCGGAGGTGGTTTCCCATTGCAACGGAAATTCAGTCTCCCCTGGTGCCCTGGCTGCCTCCCTGGGTCCCACGGAGCAGACTGAGCTGGGGGAGGCGGGCAGCTCTGGGCAGCTGACCGCAGGCTCAGCTGCCCTCCAGCACTGCTGTGGCTCCCTGTGGCCTGGTTTCCTGGCACCCCCTGCCTCCCCTCACCACCGCTGGAGAGGCTGGGGCATCTCTGTCTTCACCACCCCTCTCCTTTCTCAGATCTGAGCCTCCTGGGAATTGCACCGTCTCCCCAGTGAGGCTCTGCTGAAAGTCAGGATGTCTGTGCAGAAGACTCCTTGGAGATCTTCTAGTCCAGAGAGGCAAACCCACAGGCTTCTGTCTTTGTTTTGCTTTTCAGTCTACTAAGTTAAAAAAAAAAAAAAGACTAGTTGCTAACTTTAAAACAAAAATAGATTGTGCATAAAAATCTGATTTTTGGATTCTATTTTAAAAATCCAAGGATCTAGCTACTCTGAGCCGGCTTTCAGAAGCTGAGTCCACCATGCCCACCTTGGCCCTCTGTGTTACTGACCAGGCCCCTGTGGGCTGTGAGTTTCCAACTCTCACCTCTCCCCAACCCCTCACCGGAGAGGGTGAGGCCCATAGTGGGAAAGAGTGAGAGCAGGGTCCCAGGAGGTACAGTAGCCCTGAGACGTTAGAGGCCTCCTTGTTTCTTATCTCAGGGCCATATTTTTCTTTTAATGTTTATTTTTTTAAAAGTATTCATTTGGCCCTGCTGGGTATTAGTTATGCCCTGCAGGATCTTTGGTTTCATTGTGGCATATGGGATCTTGTGGCATGAGGGATCTAGTTCCCTGACCAGGGATTGAACCTGGGTCCCCTGCATTGCAGACGTGGAGTCTTAGCCACTAAACCACCAGAGAAGTCCCATAGGGCTTCTTTTCTTGAGGTGTGATCGTGGACAAGTAACCAAAGAAACTCTCAGAGCTTCAGTTTTCTCATCTGTGAAATGGAGATACAGTGAACTCGCAAGGAATCATTGAGATACCGCACATTTAACATTTAGCACCATCCCTGTGTGTTTACAAGGAAGATGCTCTTAGTTTTGAATAGGTAATATGTGTGAGGATATATATGTTTCAGTTAATAATCACATACACAGAAAGAACTACCCTAAAACTCAGTGGCTTCAAACAGCAATGTGTCATTGAGTCTTGTGGTTCTGTATGGGGATGCGCTTCATATAGGGGATTCTCATCTGGGGTTTCTGGCATTGATTTGGTCACATGGCAGCTAAGGGTGCAGTCATTTGAATGCTCCTCGGGGGACTGACTTCCAAGATGGCTCTCTCACGTGGTTGCATATGCTGTTAGCTGAAGCCCAAGTGGCGCTGGACTACAGTGCCCATCCAGGGCCGATCCAAGTGGCTTGGACTTCTGGCATGGTGGCTGGGATCTGAGAGAAAGTGTCCCAGATGTAACTGCAGGACCTTCTATGACCTAGGCTTCAAGGTCACATAGTATCATGCCTGCCATTCTTCATCCTTCTAAGCAAATGCAGAACAGTTCTGATGGAACAGGACAGGACATAGACTCCACCTCTCAAAGAATTGGGGGGCCAAGTTTTAAAACCACCTCAACTCATATTTGTAAACTGAAAAACAAGTCCTCATTTCCCCAGGGCTGAATTACCCTTCCTCATGGCAACCACTACTAATTAATTCCCTGTGCATCTTTCCAGAGAGAAGATACACAGACACAGGCTTTTTTTTTTCTTTCCATAAACAGACATATAGTTTTATACATACAGACATCCTTACTGTCTACCCTGGTTATCCAAACACTATTCCAACTCAGGGACAAAATAGATTCATATAGCCTCTTGGATGAAATGTTTGTTAATGAACTCCTGCTATTTGCTATCTGAAAGGAAAGACAGGAGTCAAAGATTCCAATAATGTAGCATCCCTTGTGTTGAATCCCTGCTATCTGAATTCGGAAACCAAATAGATCTGGATAGCAAGAAGTGCTTGTGTAAATATACATAGATATATATGTAAATATATGTAAAATATCCCCTGCTGCCCTGCCCCCTCAGTACACTAGGCACACTATTCTGTCCCTTGCCATTTTTACTTTAGAATCTGTTACAGCTCATACAGATGTTTCATTCCTTGTAGATGCACAGAGCATTCTGTTGTTCAGCTACACCATTATTTGCTCAATCAAATCAATTCCAGTTGGCTACTTTCTTCCCCCCTGGTCTTCTGTGAATCATAACCCACAGTGCGGTGAATGACCTTGTCCAGAAGCCCTTATGCACGTGTGTAAGATTATCTCCGGAGAAGGCGATGGCACCCCACTGCAGTACTCTTGCCTGGAAAATCCCATGGACGGAGGAGCCTGGTAGGCTGCAGTCCGTGGGGTCGCGAAGAATCGGACACACCTGAGCGACTTCCCTTTCACTTTTCATTTTCATGCATTGGAGAAGGAAATGGCAACCCACTCCAGTGTTCTTGCCTGGAGAATCCCAGGGACAGGGGAGCCTGGTGGGCTGCTGTCTATGGGGTCACACAGAGTCGGACACGACTGAAGCGACTTAGCAGCAGCAGCAAGATTATCTCTGTGATAAATCCCTAGAGGCAGAATCCTGGTCAAAGAGAAGGGTTCCAATGACCACCTCTTCTCCATCCTGGCAGGACCTGCTCAGACTTGACATCTCTTGTGCTCTGGCCTGGACCTTTTGCCCATGCTCATGCTGGCACCTGTGGAATCCTGCCAGCTTCCAGGGCTGCAAGTGGCACCTGCTCCCCAGCTTCTCACGGAGCCTATACGGGGCCTGCAGGGGACTCTGCAGGGACTGAGACAATGGCTTCTGCAAAAGGAGGGTGTGGGGAGCTGAGAGGCACCTCACCCCACTTACTTGCCTCCTGGTTTTCAGCAGCAGCTGCATCTGTTTCTCTCAGATCTCAGAGCAGTTGCTGGGGATATTCAGGCTGCTCTCACTCCCTTTAAACAGAAAAACAATGCTTGCTTCTTGTGGCAGATCTGCACCCAGCTGTGTAGAGCTGTGTATAGAAGCTTCTAGATGTGCCAAGGCCACGACCCAGAGGCACCATCAGGAGCCCCAGTGGCCTCTCCCTCTGCTTTTCAGTGTCACAGGATGCTCATAACTGCTAGGTTCTGCTCCTGTACCAGACACAACATTAAACTAGAAGTCAGGGATCTAAATTCTTGTCCCCACAATTCCCATTTGTGGGTGCAGTTGCCCTTACGTGCCCTGCATTTTGATGAGGAGGCTAGATGGCACAAGGAGGTGGTGGTGTGCGGGTCGTTTACTGTTTGCTCTCAGATCTATCCCTTGACCACTGACTTCCTATTGTGCTGTGCTTAGTCCCTCGGTCTAAATGTCTGACTCTTTCTGACCCCATGGACTGCAGCCTGCCAGGTTCCTGTGTCCATGAGGATTCTCCAGGCAAGAATACTGGAGTGGGTTGCCATGCTGTCCTCCAGAGCACCTTCCCAACCCAGGGATCAAAGCCAGATCTCCTGCACTTCAGGCGGATTCTTTACCAACTGAGCCACACAGGGACTTCCTATTAAGTTTGGCCAATGGGAGGTACTGGAGGATCAGAGAGCAGAGGGTAGGGAGAACTTGGGTTGTGCCCACCTCCTCACCCCCTCATACCCTTGACACCACCATTTATGCAGCCTCTGGCAATGACTCCAGAGGATGGCTTCTTCCTCCAATATCCTAGCTCCTACCAGGAGCCAAGGCCCTTCTTGGGCTGCAGTGACACCAACGCCTCCCTTGGTTCCTTTAGCCCTGGAGAAATAGTGATTTCCTATATGGTTGTTAGAGCTCCTAGGCAGAGCAGTGGTAAAGAATCCGCCTGTGAGTTCGGGAGACGTGGGCTTGATCCCTGGGTCAAGAAGATCCCCTGAAGAAGGAAATGGCAACCCACTCCAGTTTTCTTGCCTGAGAAATTCTATGGACAGAGGAGCCTGGCGGGCTACAGTCCATGGGATCACAAAGAATCGGGATACAACAGAGCACACACAAGCATACAGTTGTTAATCTCTATAGTTGCCCCACCTTTCCTTGGTTTTCATCTCTTCTAGCCCCTCTCTAACTAGTTGCCCATATTAAATTCCTTATCTTGAACTGTCTGGCATGGATTTTTGTTTGTTTTTAAATATTCATTTATTTGGCTTCGGTGAATCTTAATTGCAGCATGGGGGATCTTTAACTGAGGCTTGTGAACTCTTAGTTGTGGTATGCATGATCCAGTTCCCTGACCAGGGATCGAACCCCAGCCCCCTACACTGGGAGCCTAGAGTCTGAGCCACTTATGTGGACTCAAGTCAGAATGTCTGGATTCACAGCTCATCTCTACCCCTTCCTAGTTTTGAGACCCTGGGCAAGTTATTAACCTCTGTGTGCCTCAGTTTCTTCATCTGTAAAGTGGGAATGATAATAGTAGTACCTACCTCCTTGGCTTATTGTGGAAGTCAGTTGGACTAAGTTTGTGAAGTGGTTAGAACAACGCCTGGAATATCTCGCGCATACTGTCAATACTAGGGGCTATTCACTTTTTTCTCATTTAGTCCTCACAGCTTCTCTGAGAGACAGGAGATGTTATTGTCCCAGTTTTACAGACAAGGAAAGAGAAGCCCAGAAAGATGGTGACTGAGTCACGCTTCTGCAGTGACGGGATTCAGGCCAGGGGGGCTCCAGGTAATGGCCACTCTACCAGGCAGTAGATCCAAATCATACTCAGTGGGCAGGCTGGAGGCCTAGAGGGGCTGCTGCAGCTCTATGCTATGCTAACTACCAAGCACTGGGTGCTTGGCCAGCCCATTCTTTTTTTTTTTTTTGGTGATAGAGACATTTATTTCCAATAACTCTTACATGAAATTATAATGTATAAAACAGGACAAATTCAATGTGCTCCACTTTAAATAATTTTATTTACTTATTTATTTTTGACTGTGGGGTATTTGTTGCTGCGAGGGTTTTTCTCTAGTTTTGGTGAGCAGGGGCTACTCCGTAGCTGCAGGCTTCTCATTGCACTGGCTTCTCTTGTTGCAGAGTACAGACTCTAGAGCACACAGGCCCAGTAGTCGTGGCCTGTGAGCTCTAGAGCACAGGCTCAATAGTTGTTGCACATAGCCATAGTTGCCCTAAGGCATGTGGACCTTCCTGGTCCGGGGATAGAACCTGTGTCTCCTGCATTGGCAGGTGAATTCTTTACCACTGAGCCGCCAGGGAAGCCCCAAGGTTCTCTGCTTTAAGCTGACAAGGGTTATTACATCCTGATTCCTTCTGGCCCAAAGCCTCCTATGAAGCTACACCAAGGAAGTTCCATGCTCACAGGGAGGGAGACCAGATTGAAAGCCTCTGATGAAGGGAAATCTTGAGCTGATTTTTTTTTTTAGCCAGCTTTCTTTAAATTGGAGGATAATTGCTTTACAATGTTGTGTTGGTTTCTGTTGTATATCATGAATCAGTCATAAGTATACATACATACTCTTGAACCTCCCTCCCACCCTTTACCCCCAGCCCATTCTTACAAATGAGAAGCCAACACAGTCAGCAGCCCATTCCCCAGGCTGGATGGAAAGGGGTGAGACTGTGTTCTGGGAAGCAAAGGGGTGATGGCGAAGGAGCTTAAGACCATTTTCACCTTTTTCATTGTGGTGACAGTTCACTGAGCTCTTCCTATGGGGACAGATTTTGTGCTCAGGGTTTCACATGCCAAATGGCTTAAGAGTCTTGGAGCTTCAGGCAAAGGAAACCAAACTAGATTGGCATGAGGAAAATGTGAATGAATTTGTTCTTCAAACCAGGAAGTTCAGGATCATATTTGACTTTAAGTAATGTATGATGAGGAGAAGGCAATGGCACCCCACTCCAGTACTCTTGTCTGGAAAATCCCATGGATGGAGGAGCCTGGTAGGCTGCAGTCCATGGGGTCTCGAAGAGTCGGACACGACTGAGGGACTTCCCTTTCGCTTTTCACTTTCATGCATTGGAGAAGGAAATGGCAACCCACTCCAGTGTTCTTGCCTGGAGAATCCCAGGGACGGGGGAGCCTGGTGGGCTGCCGTCTATGGGGTCGCACAGAGTCGGACACGACTGAAGTGACTTAGCAGCAGCAATGCATGATGATGCCATCATCGTGATGGTGGTTATCATTGCCATTATCTTGGCTCTGTTTCCTTCTAAGCAGTGACTTCACCCACAGGTAGACGGGCTCTCCCCAAACTCATATTCTTCCAGCTCAGTACCACCAGGGAGGAGAGATCCAGACTCTGGTTGGCACACTTGAGTCTCTAATCCACCCTAGGGATCAATCACTGTTGCCAAAAGAGGACAGTATAACTGGCTGGGCACAGTCCATGCCCCATCCCTGTGGCATGGAAGAAGCCAAAGCTCAGTGACTGAAAGTCTTCTTTTTTTTTTTTTTTAATATTTATTTAACAGCACAATCTTACTTGCAGTTCATAGGATCTTTAATCTTCATTGTGGCATGAAGGATCTTTAGTTGCAGCATGTGTTCAATCCCCTGACCAGGGATTGAACCCAGGCCCACTGCATTGGGAGCCTGGGTCTTAGCCACTGGACCACCAAGGAAGTCCCTGTGACTGAAAGCCTTAACGGAGGACATAGCATGGTGTGGATCCCAGAAGAGAGGGATGCTATGAGACAATGTTTTAAAAAAAAGAGTAAATGGTTGAATTCATGACTCACCAGATAAGCTTTCCTTTATTGAATCAGTACTATTGTTAGCTTTAGTTTGCAGAGGAGGAGACACAGGTTGAGGAAGAGGTTGAGGGGTCATGGCCCAGCTATTATATAGGACTGGAGCCCAGGGTTGCCTGGCTCCCAAAGTACCTGCTTTTACCCATGATCACTCCCATCTCACAGGCCCTGCAGCACTCAAGGAGAAAGGAGTGGGAGAGGAGATGGAAGACGAGATTCTGGGCCCTGCCTTCAGTCATTTCCAATAGGGAGGGCCAAGCTCCCTCTGTGGGCAGAGATCACCAATACTTGTGTGGCGAGGCTCTGTTGCACACTCTTGACCCAGGGCCCTGGCTCAGGATCCTCTGCTTTGTTTTTCCTCTGAGGCATGAGTCAGGCTTTGCCCTGGCCTCATGTTTGGTGCTGAACTATCTGTGTGATCACATACACAGGAAGCAGTGCTCATCCAAAGCAGCTTGTCAAACAGGCCCTGCTCCCTGATGGCAATCCCATGCACCTCCTCCTGCTCCCCGTCTCTCCTGGTCAGTCCCACTGGCAGGCCGAAGCCCCGCCCACCCCCTGGAATTTGTATCTCCTGTTCCTTCCGCCTGCCTGGAAAGCACATCCTCTACCCTCTATCTGGCTGAGCTGACTCCTTCTCATCCCATGGAATTCATCTCAGGGGTCACTTCCTTTAGGAAGCTTCTACAACATGCCTGTCACTCTCCCCAGCTTGGAGGTCCCTTCTCTGTGTTTTTTTCTAGCATAGCAGTCATCACATTCTGATGAAATTCTTCTGATTGATCTGTTTTTCTCACCAAATTCTAGATCTCAGGATAAGAACTTCATTTCGGAACACAGTTGGTGCTCCATAAATGTGTGCTGAATTAACAAATGAATGAATAAAGGCACTGCAGGGACCTATGACATTCTCTTTCGCAGGTCTAGGCACTGACTAGGGCTGTCTAGGATATATGCTGGTTGTTCAGGCAGGGTAGGGATGCAGCCAGGATCCTTGAGCCTTCTTGGGAAAACACCTCTAGTTTCCGGCAACCAGGGCAGGATTTCAGAGGCCTGGGTCATTGCTGGCTTCTCTGTGGCCTAAAGAAAAAAAATGTAGATTAAGTAGAATTTACTCCTTAAACAAAGTATAGATTAAATGATAGATTTACATAATATAATTATATAATCTCGTATGAAATGTTGGAGTCCTAGAAACTGATGTCAGAGGTAGTTTGTTTTTTTGCTTATATAACTGAGGTAAGGGAGGAAAAACTTTTCTTCTACCCTCTTATGTTAATAACTGGGGGCCTGCAGATTAAACCAGCAACAGACAAATTATTAAGAAAAATAGATAGGTTTATTCACAACAACTAGGAGTTTACAGAAAAATGTGACTCAAGAATGTGATTAGAATTTGGGGTATAGGTACCATCTTAACTGGAGAGGGGGAGGAGAGAGACGGGCACTTCCAGGAAAACAAATGACTATGAGGAAAGAGAAATGGGCCTTTAGGAGGCTAGATGGGAGATAGGATCACTTTATGACAGTGTCTGTTTATGTGGGTAATTCTCTTCTCTGATCAATCGTCCCTTGTTGCTCCCCAGGGAGGGATTTAGGACAATTGAGTTCTTTTGAGAAGCTATGTTTTTAAACAGATTAAAAAAATATCAGGAACTCAAAATGCCTTCTGCTCAAAGTAATTTTTATGCTACAGTGGCATATTCTTGACTCTCTTTCTGAAACATCTAGGGATTCAATACTTCATCAGTTAAAAACTAGATCCAGAGGCTCTAACTATTGCATCAGGTATCACGTCTCTGACTGTCTCATACATGTCAATGTATCCATCAGTCTGGTTCCCTTTCCCTGCCTCTGTCTGGTTCTCTGCCTCTCTTTGCATGGGGTCTCCTTCTGTGATGGTGTCTTCCTCAAGCAAGCTCCCCCTGTGTCATGGCCAGATGGTCTCCAAGCACCTCCAGCTGTGCAGGAAGCTGATTGCTGACAATGTCTCTTTTCCCAAGAGTTCCAGCAAAATTCCTTGGGGTGGTCTCATGCAATGAGACCAGAAGCCATCAGAGGCTTCTGCTGGTCTCCAGCAGAAGAAATGGGCTGATCAGTCAGGCCAGGCCTGACCCATTTGCCCATCCTGGAGCCAGGAAGGAAGGAAGACCAGGTTAGCCTCACCTGATCCACATGGTCTGAGAGTGGAGGAGGAGTGGCTTCCGGAAAGATAACTAGGGTGCTGCCAACAAAAGGAGCACAGTGGATTCCAGGCGAGGGGCAACCACAGATGCCCTCTGTACAGAGAGAAAAGCTGAATCACAGTCATGGGCTCACAGAGCCTCAGAGGCTGAAAGGCCCCTTAAGTGAACTCCTGCAGCTCTTTTATGATGGCTGCTTGCCTGATGCCCATTCTGTCCGTGCTGGTGGCCGAGTCCTGGGAGCCTGAGAGGCAGGGGGCAGGGTCCCTCTAGTGTTCCTCTTCCCTGATTGCTTCTCTTCTGCTGGAAGATTCTGGGTCACAGCTGCCCACCAGGGACCTTGTTTATACTCCTTTTCAATGTGCTCTGGGTTCTGGCCACCTGCCAGGTTGGCGGTCGGCCATGCTGACCATGGGCTATAAACTCCCTCCTTGACACAGTTGGAAAGATATCCAGGGCTCCTCGGGAGCTAGAAGCAAGCCAGGGAGCAGGCAGCAGTCCAGCCTGAGGCTGAGGCCTAGGGCCCCTCTGCCCTAGGATGCTGGGCCCCCTCTCCTCTCCTCC
>NW_011494935.1:3494456-3504886 GCF_000754665.1 Bison bison bison | reverse complement strand
CCCTCTCCTCTCCTCTCCTCTCCTCTCTTGTCCTCTCTCCATCAGCCCGGCAGCCAGGGCACCGCCTCTCCAACCACAAACCGGAGCCTCCTGTTCAGACCTGCTCAGACACTCCTGAGGCCTGGGGCCATTATGTTTCTCCCGAGTGAGAACTGAAAGCAAGAGGAAAGGCTAGTTTAGTAAACACAGCCTCCCAGCCTGGAAAGGACCCCCTGCTCCCCCTCCCTCTCCCCTTTGCTGAACCAGCAGAGGTTCTGAGGCTCAGCAGAGGCCAAACCAGGTCTCAGAGATTCCCCTGCGGCTCCTGCCATCTTCCTTCCTTCCTGTCCTCCTCCTCTCCTCACTTCTCCTCTAGAGAACGTTCAGCAGAAAAGAAGCTTTAAAAACACCGGCTCCAGAGATTGCAGGCTGGTGGATTGCAGATCAGAACATGTTGTATTTGGCTCTCCCACTGTTTAAGAAAAATTTGAGCCAACGTTCTAAAAGCTGGGAGGTTTCACATAGAAATTCATGTGTCCGGTTTTTTTTAGAAAGCACGTAAGATATGCTAATACCAGACCTGCGTGTCCACATGGGTGCTGCTGAGGGTCAGCCGCTCCTGTCGACAGAGTCAGCATCCCTCAGCTGCCCCTGCAGGCAGGAAAGGGTCTACAGTCCCCTTTTGTCCCCTCCACTGAGACCAAGTGCCCCTTGCCATTTTCTTCACCATTGGCAGTTTTGTCTTCATTACTTTAGATAGTTTGCCTCCAGAGCTCCATAAGAAATAGAAAATGAGAGTGGCGTGTTTTAAGGAAATCAGAAGAGAACCTTTTTCTTGTAGAGGTAATAAATACTCCTGGATATTTCTATCATTAGCTTGGCCCCAGTGAACATTTGGGTTTGCAACCTCAATATAATTACCCCCATCCCCGCTGCAGTTTTGCAAAAGGACTAACCTGGGCCCAGAAAGGTGCAGTCCAGTCTCTGACCAAGGATGCATAGCAAGCCAGTGGGAGGGTATCCACACCTGCGCTTCTTGGATTGAGAAGGGTCTTTAGGTTCCTTCCTCCATCCACACCAGCAGGGACAAGGACATCCTTTCTGAAGCATTGCCCTCATCTCTACTTCTCTTGCTTCAAGAGGGAGATAAGGAACTGGATGAGAGGCTTGGGCTCCCTGCCTATCAGAAGCTTTCTAGGAAGCAAGGGTGGGATGGGACAGACCCAGGGCTGTCCTCTGAAGAGCCATCTGGGAGCTGACGTGCTCTCCAAGGCTCCAGGCTCTGTGCTTGAGCTCTGGGAGGCACCATCATCTTGGCAGAGGGGAGAAGTTGCTATTGAATCTTGCTGTTTGAAGAATTAGCTGCCTGGGAGGTAGGATGTTTCCAGTCTTGGAGATGGTCAAGCAAGGTTGAAGGCCAATGATGAGGGTGTTGTGGGGCGATTAGAAGTAGAGGGTCTAGGTTGAGCTGAGATTCCTTTTGGGAGGTTTTCTGATAAATATCAGACAGAGGCTTTGGAAAGTCCCTAAAATCACAAAGACTTATGTGTTTAAGGAGAGTATTTATGACTTTTTATTTTGTTCAGATTCACAAAGGGTCACCTGAACCTTCAAACAGATTATCAAGCAGCAGGGCAGGTCATTTACCAAGAGTGAGGACAGGCAAGGTGAAGACACAGAATTGCCTGGGGCTTGCTTGGGTTCAACCCCCTGCTCTGCTTATCCGCCATCAGCCACGCCATTCCAGTGGCCACTTATTTAACCTCTCTCTGCCTCTGTTGGACAAGAATAATAATCGTTCCTACTTTGTGGTCTTGTTTATAAAGTTTACATGAACTTGCCAGAATAGTTGACAGGATATTAGCTGTTATTATTGCTAATAGTCCTGTCAGCACTGAGATTCTACTGTGAACAGATTCATACATTTTGAATATGCACATAATTGCCAGGACTTAGTATAGTCTTATATGTTATAGTAAGTATAGTATATAAGATGTAATGATCTGGGAATTCCATGGTGGTTCAATGGTTAAGACTCTATGCTTTCACTGCTGAGGGCCTGGGTTTGATCTCTAGTTGGGGAACTAAAATCCCACAAGCAGTATTGTGCCCGCGTGTGTGCAAGCACGTGTGTGCAAGTTGCTTAGTCATGTCCAGCTCTTTGCAACCCCGTGGACTGCAACCTGCCAGGCTCCTCTGTCCATGGAATTTTCCAGGCAAGAATACTGGAGTGGTTGCCATTTCTTCCTCTAGGGGATTTTCCTGGCCCAGGGGTCAAACCCACATCTCCTGCATTGGCAGGCAGATTCTTTACTACTGCACCACCTGGGAAAGCCCACAAGCCATATATTATGGCCAAAAAAACAAGAGGAAAAAAAAAGATATTATGATCCACAGGAGGACTTTTTAATACTGGAACGTCAATCTGCGGTAGGGTAAGGACGGAATGCCACATAATTCCACTTAGAACTTTCTTATTTTCAATTTAAAAATTTTTATATTTATTATTATTATTTTTTGGTCATGGCTTGTGACTTGTGGGATCTTAGTTCCCAGACCAGGGATTGAACCCATGCCACTAACTACTGGACTGCCAGGGAATTCCCTAGCACTTTTAAAAATATTTATTTAATTCATTTATTTTGGCTGAGCCGGGTCTTAGTTCTGGCATACCATATCTTTAGTTGGGGGCATGTGAACGCTTAGTTGCAAATCTAGTTCCTCAGAGATTGAATCTGGATCGCAACCAAGTACCCTGCATTGGGAGTGTGGATCTTAGCCACTGGACTATCAGGGAAGTCCCAAAACTTTCTTATTATGGCCTTGAATCAGTTAAACTTCTTATGGCCTTAATTCCCACATCTATAAAGTGGGAGTGATGACAGCTCCTACTTGCTAGGGTTGCTCTGGAGATTAACATAATCATTTTAGACACTCAAACTATGTCTTACACATATGAGAAAGCACTCAGTAAACTATATTTGTTACTGTCATTCTGGATAGGGGTCCTGTCTGAAGACCCTAACATCGTAAGACATGTGTCTACTTTACTGTACATACTAAGCCTCATTTGTCATCCTTGTGTTGTTGTTCATCACTAAGTCGTGTCTGACTCTTTGCCACCCCATGGACTGCCGCCTGCCAGGCTTCTCTATCCTGCACTATCCCACAGAGTTTGCTCAGGTTCATGTCCATTGAGTCAGTGATGCTATCCAACCATCTTGTCCTCTGTTGCCCACTTCTCCTCCTTCCCTCAACGTTTCCCAGCATCAGGGTCTTTTCCAATGAGTAGGCTCTTTGCATCAGGTGGCCAAAGTATTGGAGCTCCAGCATCAGTCCTTCTAATGAATATTCAGGGTTGATTTCCTTTAGGATTAACTAGTTTTATCTCCTTGCAGTCCAAGGGACTCTCAAGAGTCTTCTCCAGCACCACAGTTCATATTGATGCTTTTGAACTGTGGTTGAGCTTGTAACTGAGATTTATTTTTTTACATATTCAGGCTCCCCTCTTAGACCTAAGGCCCTGGGGACAAGAGATGACAGCCACCACAGAGAGTGGACACAGCAGGAATGGAGAGCAGTGAGTTCTAAGCCCTGCCACCAACTGACAGTCATGTCTCTCTCTATGCTGGATCTCAACATTTCACCTGAATGAAAACATAGCTAAGGATGATTCTGTTGCTCTCCTGTGCTGTTAAAAATGACTAAAGAAGACAATTCAGGTGATACAAACACTTTAACACTTAATGAAGAGGGAAGTCCCTGTTCCCAAGGATCCAAAGAATTGCAAAATGGGCCAGAAGGTAGGAAGCTTTTATAGGATAAAGAATAAGGAACAAGGAAATTAGTATAGAGCCCAAGGTTAGTGTGGGTTTTGGTGATTGGCTGCC
Source organism: Bison bison bison (assembly GCF_000754665.1). Lineage (NCBI taxonomy): Eukaryota > Metazoa > Chordata > Mammalia > Artiodactyla > Bovidae > Bison > Bison bison. The sequence goes on along the minus strand of NW_011494935.1, from coordinate 3,501,017 downwards.
TGGGCATACTGTGTGTCTGGTCAGGTGGAACATTTACAGGGACATGGAAGTTATCTGAGTTTTGGTTTGCTGACTTGGTATCCCAGGCGGAAGTGGCTTCATCTCAGGAATAGAAATATATTTCAATAGCACACCATGCTGACTGTTGGGTGACTGATCTCATTCAACTACAAGATAACTTTGTAATTATCTTTGTAAAGTACCTTGTATTATTATCATCCCACTTCACAGATGAGAAAACTGAAACCTGGAGAGGAAATGCACCTGACTTCAGGTTGTTATTGAGCAAAGGGCTCACTGCCTGACGTGCATAGAAATTGATACTATGGCATCAGGCTTTGAGAAAAGACTGAGCTGTATCGCATGGTGGGCTGGCAAGGAGATAGGAGGATCAGCTCTAATCTGTTTCCCCATTTGGCGGCTCTGTCAAATTTTTATGAATTAGGGGAGGAAGGCTGGTATGCTTCTTTTTGTTGTTTGTTTTTGGCCTCACCTCGGTGCATGCAGGATCTTAGTTCCCTGACCAGGGATCAAACCTGTGGCCCCTGCATTGGAAGCACAAAATCCTAGCCACTGGACTGTCAAGAAAGTCGGGGGTTGGTATGCTAAAGCCCTGGCCAGGCAGATTCTGATTGGAGGGCTCTGGAACCTGGCCATTTAGGGTCAGGTGTGGGAAAGGGGCTTCAGCCGGATTTTCCTGGACAACCAGTCCTTCCCTTCTGGATTCCAGCTTTCAAGTTCCAGTCTTGTCCCGGTCCTTTGGTTCCGTGGGTGGAGGGGTGGAAGGTGAATTTGGTTCCAGGTGTTGTTTGAGGTCAAAATTTTCTCCTCTGCACATGTTTCTGCATGACTTGCAGTTTTGTTTATCACTTCTGAAAAACAGCTCAGTGTCTTGTTAGGACCAGGATAGGGCCAGTGTGGCCTGGTTCTGTGGTTACAGGATCACACAGGAGGTAAGGGATGGTCCTAGGACCTAGAGCCTATGTATTTCACTGCTAAGCTGCCCTGGTTTGACACAGTGATTTCTAAGAACCCAAGTCCACAATATACTGCCTAGACAAGAGTCAGAATCCTAGAAAACCCAGTCCCACTCTGGGTTGTTTTATTCCCCCACTCAGCCTTATCCTCTTTACATCCATCTTCTTCCCACCTTCACCCTCAGAAACACAGGGCTTCTCCCAGGTTACCTAGACACTGGGTTCCAGCAGAGGAGTGTCTGGTACAAAGGCCTTTATTTCTCTCCTTTTCTTGGAGATATGAACTATTTCTTGTCCACACAGCTAAATGTATCTCTCTTAGGCTGATGACTTAACAGTTACTGAAATAATTTACCTAAAGTGCCCATGTGTTGTATGACAATTTGAAGAAACAAGGCTCAGTGTAACCCCAGAGTGACTCTTGAGTGCCATTTATTTCACAAACATTTACTAAATGCCATCAACGTGCTAGATTTAGCCTCTGGTGCTGAACCACGTGGGTCAGAGTTACTTTCTGGCAGAGGAAGGGCGAAGAATAAAACCAACAAGTATACACGTAGACAATCTCAGGTGAGGATAAATGTCAGGGAGACAGTAACACCAGGTGAGAGTGTGGAAAGGTGGGGTTCGTGCAGGTGGCATTCTTGGAGGAGTTGTGGCCAAGCTTCCCTCCAGCCAGCTGCCTTGGAGTTCATTCCTCAGAAGATCTCCAAGAGAAAGGTATCATAATCCTTATTTTACTGAGAACGAATGAGGTTTCCAGAAGTTAAAGAACTTGCTCTGAGTTGCAGAGTTTGTAAATAGACAGCTGGGATTTGAACCCGAGTCTGTAGACTTCTCTGGCATGGTGCTGGCTTTGCTGTGAAATGAGTGGGTTAGATTAAGGCTGCTAAAAATCTTTCCCCTAAAATGGTATACATATAATGTTGCAACTGACACCTCTAAGAGCAACTGACACCTGGTGGCAACTGACACCTCTAAGAGCAGGTGCTCTGGCTATTTTCTGTCTACACAAGGAATAAAATACGAATTATGACACAAAAACTGGGAAGGCCAGGTTGACTTATTTGCTGCCTGCCCATTGAGTTTCAGAGAGAACATATCATGGTTTAGCAGCTGCTGGCAGGTCAGCAGTCAAGATACCCAATGCAAATGTCTCGAGGCCCAGAAATCCCTGCCTGGTGAAGACAAAGGATGGACCCTCAGGCTGTTAGGGGTCAAGGCCCAGGTGGACTCCCCACCCCCACCCCAGCTCCTGCCCTGGAGGGGTGTGGAGACCCTTCTAGAGACTGATAGTCCTGCTGGTTTCAGGCTTATAGAAGCCATAGCTTTGGCTTCCCAGACCTGTACCCTCCATCCTGTAGCCTCACTCCAGTGTTATCTCAGCTGTGAATGGTCCCTGGGGCGACAGCAGACAGTGAGCCAGCTTGCTTGCTTCTGCTCCCCTAGCTCTTGGTTCCTCCCTTTATTAGAACATTCATAGTGGGAAAAAAAATGAGAATAATGAATATTCGTATGCTAAGAGGCCTTATAAAATAATGTCATTTAATCTTTTTGTTGGGACTTCCCTGGTGGTCCAGTGGTTAAGAAGCTGCCTTCTAATGCAGGGGACACTTGTTTGATCCCTGGTTGGGAAACTAAGAACCTACATGCCATGTGGCAACTAAGCCTGCATGCCACAACTAGAGAAGCCAACAGACAGCACACACACAAAAAAGCTTTTTGTTGTGGTGATGGTAAAATATATGCAGCATAAAACTGGCTGTCTTAACCATTTTTAAACATACGATTCAGTGGCATTAAGTACATTCATACTGTGGTGCAACCAGCCTCTGGTAACCACTGTTCTATTTTCTATTTCTATGAATTTGCCTATTCTAGGCATCTGATAAAAGTGGAATCACAAAATATTTGTCCTTTTGTGTCTGGCTGATTTCATTTAGCATGTTGTCTTTAAGGTTCATGTTGTAGCATTATGAAACTTTCATTTAGTCATGTATGAATCTCATTTAGTCACATATGAGTAATACTCTGTTGTATGTTTGGACCACATTTTGTTTATCCATTCACCCACTGACAGATATTTGGGTTGCTTCTACCTTCTTGTTATTTTGAATAGTACTGAAACTACTCTCTATGAACATGGATGTACAAATATCTGTTTAGCTTCCTGCTTTCAGTTAAAGAAAAATGCATAATGTAAAAGTTGTGAGTTAAGTTTTATTTGGGGACCTTACTGTGGACTCTAGCCTAGAATGCAGCCTCTCAGATACCTCTGAGAAACTGCTCTGAAAAGGGAGGGGCCAGAATGTATATAGACTTTTTGCTGGGGAAATATGTAATCAAGCATGGAAAGATTACTGCTAATCACAAAGAACAGACATCTCAAGTCAATGATTTTAGTATTTCTTATGTATGGAGTAAGGGTTTCCCTGGTGGCTCAGTGGTAAAGAATCCACCTGCCAATGCAGGAGACACACATTCGATCCCTGGGTTGCGAAGATTCCCTTGGAGAAGGAAATGGCAATCCACTCCAGTATTCTTGCCTGGTAAATTCCATGGACAGAACAGCCTGGCAGGCTATAGTCCACCAGGTAAGAAAAGAGTCGGACACGACTTAGCAACTATAGCAACAGCAACAGCAATGTATGGGGTAGTTTGACATTTTTTGTTACATATGCACTTAAATTCTCTAGAGGCCAGTATATCTAAAGCACAGAATGCTTCCTGTTTTATCTTCTCCATCCTGAATTACCCTCAGGTGGGTGACAGCAGTGGCTAGTGGCTAAATTCATGGAAAACTGGAATGGCAACATTTTTTCTTTATAACCCAGAAGTGGAATTGCTGGATTGTCCATTTAATCCTAATACTTAGTTAAGAAGGAGGGTTGCCAGTGTCATCTGCATTTTATAAATGGGAAAACCAAAGCTCAAAAGAATTAATTTGCCCAGGTCCAGGAAGTGAATGAAAAGATATGCCATCCCTGCCTTCTTGGAGCTTCAGTCTAGTGGGGAAGAAGAAAGACATTAAGCAGCTAATTATGTTACTGAACTGAATTTGGGTTCACTCACCCGACATGTAGCAAAGCCAATATGCTGACACCACGGGCTGTGCTAAAGGAAAGTACAGCGTATATTTGCAGGGTGCCGCACAAGACGTACCGCGGCTTGTGCTCAGATGGCCTGAGTTCTTCCATGGCTTTCAGGGGAGAGGTTTTATAGGTAGCATTTGGCGTGAGGTAGGATTTTCTCCTGATTGATTGGTGGTGAGATAACAGGGTGGTATTTTGGTAATCTGATTCACCTACCTCCCGGTTCCAACCAGTCTGGGGTCTGTGTGTTTATGCTCAGCGTGAAGTCACCATCCTCCACTTGAGTGGGGGTCCTAGTTCCATCGAAACAACTCAAAGTTGTGTGTTAGAGTGTTATGTAAATCCCTTGAGGACGAACTAGGATTCCTATGCTGAACTAATGTTTCTTGACTGCTTTTCCTTTGTTTCTGCATTCCCTCACTTCCCTAATTAGTAACAGCTTGAGTCTGCTCTTTGGAACTCAGGGAAGACCTAGGAGACTAAAGCCTTTTTCTGCAAACAAGAACAGGGGGGCACAGAGGGCCTTTTGTACCCAGGAGGGCCCTGCAGGGTCCTGCTCAGTTTCAGTTAGACAAAAAGTTATTCAGTCACAGCAGTGACAAGTGCTGTTTGCTCCTGTTCTACCTCAGCCCTTCACCAGGCGCCATGGCTCCTCCACAGTCCACCTTCTTCGCTGTGTCTCCATGGCCACCACCATCAACAGCCTCCCGAGGCCTCCCAGCTTCCAAGCCCTTCAGTCTGTTGGTCACCCAGTAATTAGGAGGGGTGTCGGGGAGAAGGAAAATTTCCCTTCTATCCTGGCTGAGTTCTGTGGCTGGACTAATAATAAAATTGGCACAAGAGACAGATTAACAGGGAAAAAAGAAACACGTCTTAATTTGTGTACAGAGAGGTCCCATAGGAGTGAAGTGGCCAAAGCAGGCGGCTTTTATACTTTTTAGACAAAGAAGCAATATATTTGTGAGGAATTGACAGGACAAAGACACTTAGGCTTTGGGTGCTCAATTAATGAAGAATCTAAACAGAGTTTGGGCTTGGAATAGTAAATAAAAGATGTAACAAGGTTTGTTTATATAGGATTCTCATCTCTAATTCCTTATCTTTGGTGATAAGGGTGTCCTTCTGTTAGGGGACCCACTGAGTGAAACCACCTGCCTTGGCCCTGCAAGATTGTAACCTCTTGCATGAGTTATCTTACAACAGGAGGTCCTGGTAAGGAACACAGAATTAACAAGTCATTATCAGTCGGAAGAATTTGGGAAAGGTCCAAAGGAGAGAGGACATGCCAGTCCATATGTCCTGCCAAAGTCCCAGAATCCTTCTCGTTGGAATCCATCTTGTCTGAGCCATGCGTGCACCGCCAGGAAGGACCCTGAGTCAGAATGATTGGTCAGAGACAACACTACTACCATAAAGCCCGAGACTTTGAGCCACAGGGCAGAGCGGTTCTCCTGGGTTCCCTTACCCTGCTGCTCTCCTCTCGGGTTCCCCTTCTCAACAAAGCCTCTTGCTTTGTCAGTATGTGTGTTCGCCTCAGATCATTCACTTCCAAGTGTTAGACAGGAGCCCACTTGCAGACCCTGGAAGGGGTCCCCCTTCCTGCAACACTTCTATACCTCCAGATGCAAGAAATGTACCTTTTCACAGGAGAGAGATTTCCTCTTTTTAGGGAAACAGAAAGGAGGCCAGACTGTCACTCTTGCATTGGCCATTTCGTAAGAAAGTTTAATTCAAAATGATCAATATGCCATTGAGGCACATTTTGGGGTGGCTTACCCTGGACCCCAACACGGGCTTTTCTCAGGTGCAGATCTAATCCTGCCACTGAACCTGCTCAGCTTCTTCAGTAGCCTCCCGAGGCCCTCTAACCTCGCTTCTCAGTTCCTGTGTGCTCTTACTCACCGTCCCTCCTCATGGCCGTGCCACTGAAGGTGGCACCTGAAGATCCCCAGTGTAGCCCCTGCCCACGGTTTCTCCACCCTGACAGTAGCAGGATTTTGGGTGGGATCATTCTTTGTCCTGGGGGCTGCCCTGTGCATTGTAGGATAGTCAGCAGCATCCCTGGTCTCTTCCCACTAGGCTGCCAGTAGCACCCCTTTCCCCAGTTGTGACAACCAAAAGTGTCTCCAGACATTGCCAAAGGTTCCCTGGGGGACACAGTCACTCTACAACTGTTCACTTCTCTGTCCTTTGTGGTTGCAAAAGCACTTACCTACCTGGAAAACTTTCTACAGGTGTCCCTCCTAGAAGCTTCCATCAAGGTATACCTCGTGTTTTCCCTACTAGATCCCAAGGGCAAGACCTGCATCTAACTGGTATTAGTATCCCCAGCACCTGGGTTCCAGGATATGATACCCATTTTGTAAGAATATCTTTGTTTCAGTTTAGTTCAGTTCAGTCGCTCAGTTGTGTCCGACTGTTTGCAACCCCATGAATCGCAGCACGCCAGGCCTCCCTGTCCATCACCAACTCCTGGAGTTCACTGAGACTCA
>NW_011494935.1:3470923-3494356 GCF_000754665.1 Bison bison bison | reverse complement strand
TTCACTGAGACTCACGTCCATCGAGTCAGTGATGCCATCCAGCCATCTCATCCTCTGTCGTCCCCTTCTCCTCCTGCCCCCAATCCCTCCCAGCATCAGAGTCTTTTCCAATGAGTCAACTCTTTGCATGAGGTGGCCAAAGTACTGGAGTTTCAGCTTTAGCATCATTCCTTCCAAAGGAATCTCAGGGCTGATCTCCTGCAGAATGGACTGGTTGGATCTCCTTGCAGTCCAAGGGACTCTCAAGAGTCTTCTCCAACACCACAGTTCAAAAGCATCAATTCTTCGGTGCTCAGCCTTCTTCACAGTCCAACTCTCACATCCATACATGACCATAGGAAAAACCATAGTCTTGACTAGACAGACCTTTTTTGGCAAAGTAATGTCTCTGCTTTTGAATATGATATCTAGGTTGGTCATAACTTTCCTTCCAAGGAGTAAGTGTCTTTTAATTTCATGGCTGCAGTCACCATCTGCAGTGATTTTGGAGCCCAAAAAGATAAAGTCTGGCACTGTTTCCCCATCTATTTCCCATGAAGTGATGGGACCGGATACCATGATCTTCGTTTTCTGAATGTTGAGCTTTAAGCCCACTTTTTCACTCTCCTCTTTCACTTTCATCAAGAGGCTTTTGAGTTCCTCTTCACTTTCTGCCATAAGGGTGGTGTCATCTGCATATCTGAGGTGACTGATATTTCTCCCGGCAATCTTGATTCCAGCTTGTGTTTCTTCCAGTCCAGCGTTTCTCATGATGTACTCTGCATAGAAGTTAAATAAGCAGGGTGACAATATACAGCCTTGGCGTACTCCTTTTCCTATTTGGAACCAATCTGTTGTTCCATGTCCAGTTCTAACTGTTGCTTCCTGACCTGCATACAGATTTCTCAAGAGGCAGGTCAGGTGGTCTGGTATTCCCATCTCTTTTAGAATTTTCCACAGTTTATTGTGGTCCACACAGTCAAAGGCTTTGGCATAGTCAATAAAGCAGAAATAGATGTTTTTCTGGAACTCTCTTGCTTTTTCGATGATCCAGCAGATGTTGGCAATTTGATCTCTGGTTCATTCTTTGAGAAAATGACTATGGTAATACTCTAGAATATTCTATTGTGACAATCTCTTAAGTTAAACTTAAGTTAAACTTCTTGATTTAACTTAAGAAGTTGGCTGAGTTATTAGGGAGTTAATTTCATTCTTAGTCATGATAAGGTTTGGTTGGCTATGTATAAATTCCCAAAAGTACCAGTAGTATTTGGGCTTCTCAGGTGGCTCAGTGGTAAAGAATCTGCTTACAATGCAAGAAATGCAATGCAGGACACTTGGGTTTGATCCCGGAGTCAGGAGTTACCCTGGAATAGGAAATGGCAACCCACTCCTGTATTCTTGCCTGGGAAATCCCGTGAACAGAGGAGCCTGGCAGGTTATAGTCCATGGGGTTGCAAAGAGTCAGACATGACTTAGCAATCAAACCATCAATAATAACAGCAAATCCCCAGTAACTAGCTTAGTGCCTGAATCTAGACTTAACTTGATAAAATATTTGTTGAATAGATGAATGAGTAAATGAAGTATGAACTGTACATCTTTCCTGACAAATAATGACTTCCTTTTGCAGAAAACAATCCATCTCTGGGTCCCTAGTAGCCCCAGGAGGACTTGCACTTAGGTAGATATTTCTGTTAACATTCACACTTACATATCCCGTATCATGACTCACCATTACCAAGCACTGACAGATGGGTTGCTAAGGGAAACAAAGGTGTTTGGGGGATGTCCTAACTTTTGAAGTTGAGGAAAAAGGGGCAGCATGGGTGGTGGGTCCAGGGCCGTGTTGCCCAGTAGAATTTTTCTCCATGATGCAACTGTTCTAATAACGTGTGTTCATCAAATAGAGTAGCTATCAGCCACATGTGGCTATTGAGTGCTTGAAGTGTTGTTGTTGTTGTTCAGTCACTCAGTCATGTTCCACTTTTTGCAACCCCATGGACGGCAGCATGCCAGGCTTCCTTGTCCTTCACTGTCTCCTGGAGTTTGCTCAAACTCATGTCTATTGAGTCAGTGATGCCATCCAACCATCTCATCCCCTGTCGCCCCCCTTTCCTCCTGCCTTTGAGCTTCCCCAGCATCAGGGTCTTTTCCAATGAGTAGGCTCTTTGCATCAGGCTCTTTGCAAAGTATTGGAGCTTCAGCTTCAGCTTCAGTCCTTCCAATGAATACTCAGGACTGATCTCCTTTAGGATGGACTGGTTGGATCTCCTTGCTGTTCAAGGGACTCTCAGGAGGAGTCTTTTCCAGCACCACAGTTCAAAAGCATCAGTTCTTCAGCACCCAGTCCTCTTTATGATCCAACTCTCACATCCATATGTGACTGTTGGAAAAACCATAGCTTTGACTATACAAATCTTTGTGGGCAAAGCGATGTCTCTGCTTTTTGACACACTGTCTAGGTTCATCATAACCTTCCTTCCAAGGAGGAAGCGTCTTTTAATTTCATGGCTGCAGTCACCATCTGCCGTGATTTGGGAGCCCAAGAAAATAAAGTCTGTCACTGTTTCCATTGTTTCCCCATCTATTTGCCATGAAGTGATAGGACTGGATGCCATGCTCTTGGTTTTTTGAATGTTGAGTTTTAAGCCAGCTTTTTCACTCTCCTGTTTCACCTTCATCAAAGAGGCTCTTTATTTCCTCTTCACTTTCTGCCATCAGGGTGGTGTCATCTGCCTGTCTGTGGTTATTGGTATTTCTCCTGGAAGTCTTGATTCCAGCTTGTTAGTCATTCAGCTTGGCATTCTGTATGTACTCTGTATATAAGTTAAATAAGCAGGGTGACAATATAGAGTCTTCACTTGCTCCTTTTCCAATTTGGAACCAGTCCATTGTTCCATGTCTGGTTCTAAGTGGTGCTTCCTGACCTGCATAGAGATTTTTCAGGAGGCAGGTAAAGTGGTCTGGTATTCCCATCTGTTGAAGAATTTTCCATAGTTTGTTGTGATACACACAAAGGCTTTAGTGGAGTCAATGAAGCAGAAGTAGATGCTTTTCTGGAATTCTCTTGCTTTTTCTATGGTCCATTGTATGTTGGCAATTTGATCTCTGCTGGAAGCTCTCAGTTCATGTACTGTTGAAGCCTAGGTTGAAGGATTTTGAGCATTACCTTGCTATCATGTGAAATGAGTGAGATTGTGCTGTAGTTTGAACCTTCTTTGGCATTGCCCTTCTTTGGGTTTGGAATGAAAACTGACCTTTTCCAGTCCTGTGGCCACTGGTGAGTTTTCCAAATTTGCTGGCATATTGAGTGCAGCATTTTAACAGCATCTTTTAAGATTTGAACCAGTTCAGCTGGAATTCCATCACCTCTGCTAGCTTTGTTGAAGGATGGCAAGTGAAAATGAGAAACTAAACTCTCAGTTCAGTCAGTTCAGTTGCTCAGTTGGGTCCAACTCTTTGCGACCCCATAGACTGCAGCACACCAGGCCTCCCTGTCTACCAACTACCGGAGTTTACTCAAACTCCTGTTCATTGAGTTGGTGATGTCATGCAACCATCTCATCTACTATTGTCCCCTTCTCCTCCCACCTTCAATCTTTCCCAGCATCAGGGTCTTTTCCAATGAGTCAGTTCTTTGCACCAGGTGGCCAAAGTATTGAAGTTTCAGCTTCAGCATCAGTCCTTCCAGTGAATATTCAGGACTTATTTCCTTTAGGATGGTCTGGTTGGATCTCCTTGCAGTCCAAGGGACTCTCAAGAGTCTTCTCCAACACCACAGTTCAAAAAGCATCAATTCTTCGGCACTCAGCTTTCTTTATAGTCCAACTCTTACATCCGTACATGACTACTGGAAAAACCATGGCTTTGACTAGATGGATCTTTGTCAGCAAAGTAACGTCTCTGCTTTTTAATATGCTGTCTAGGTTGGTCATAACATTTCTTCCAAGGAGCAAGTGTCTTTTAATTTCATGACTGCAGTCACTATCTGCAGTGATTTTGGAGCCCCCAAAAATAAAGTCAGTCATAGTTTCCACTGTTTCCTCATCTGTTTGCCATTAAGTGATGGGACCGGATGCCGTAATCTTTGTTTTCTGAATGTTGAATTTTAAGACAACTTTTTCACTTTCCTCTTTCACTTTCATCAGGAGGCTCTTTAGTTATTCTTCGCTTTCTGCTGTAAGAGTGGTGTCATCTGCATATCTGAGATTATTGATATTTCTCCCAGCAATCTTGATTCCAGCTTGTGCTTCATCCAGTCCAGCATTTCTCACGTATATACGTACTCTGCATATAAGTTAAATAAACAGGGTAACAATATACAGCCTTGACGTACTCCTTTCCCGATTTGGAAACAGTCTCTAATTTTATTTAATTTGAATAATTTAAATCTAAATCTGAACAGGTCTAGAGCATCAGTTTCAGAGCCAAGGGACTTGTACTCTAGTCCTGGCTTTGATTTTAACTCATCTGTGTGGCGTTGAGCAAGTGGCTTTCTTTCTCTGAGCTTTAGCCTCTTCTTTTTGACGTGGACCATTTTTAAGTCTTTTTTGAATTTGTTACAATATTGCTTCTGTTTTATGTTTTGGTTTTTTGGCCCCAAGGCATGTGAGATCTTAGCACCCCAACCAGGGATTGAACCTGCACCCCCCACATTGGAAGGGGAAGTCTTAATCACTGAACTGCCAGGGAGTCCTTGAGCCTCAGCTTTAGACTCGGCAAAATGAAGGGTTAAGATTAGGGTAGGGATCACACATATGTTTTCTCTAGCATGTCAGCCCCCATGGATTACTGACGGCTGCCTGGAGCAGTCTGGAGGAGAATCCTGAAGCTCCATTTTGCCTTTTAGAAGAAATACAACATATCATGACCACATATGATGGATCCTTGAGCAGGTTTACGACTCCAGGATCAAGCTGTTCTTCGCCTGTCTGCTGAGGGTGTTATTGGGGTGCCTCTCCAGAACTTGCCCGTGGTTGTAGTGTTACACCCCACTGGTCAATGTACATCAAGAGTAGGAGGGAATGCTGCCCAGGTCACTCCAGCTCCCGAGCTCCCAGTAGGATGCACTGGGACCTTTGTTGCATATACATCATAATTCAACTTCTGCAGTGCTCCAGGCTGCTTCCTTCCCACCCGACTGCTGTTGGTCCTGAAAGCATCTTTAGTAAATTTTTCACATGCAAATCTCTATCTCAGAGTCTACTTCCCAGAGAATTCCACTCTCAGACAGCATGGGGTTGGGGGGTGGGATGAGGTGGGCAGGTTTGTGATACTTGAGCCATGAACTTGCCATCTAGGACCTAGAGAAATTATAAGCCCAGTTTTCCCACAATGGCTCTGGGTACCTATACTAAATGACAAAAAAATAGCCTAGCTACAGCCCTGCTTCTAGGAAACTATATCCACACCTGCATCCAGCATCTGGTGCTGCTGTTGTTAAGCAGAAGCCAAGCGTGAAACCAGAGGGAAAGCCCACAGTTCACTGATCTCTGAAGGTTCTTTCCAGCTTCTGCCTTGCCCAGAAGACTGTGAGGCTGCTCTGAGCTCCCTGACGTGCTGGCAGGCCCCAGGGGCATTGAAAGGGCAGAGAAGCATCTGACACTGACAGAAGAGACAGCCCTGGGAGGAGGGAACTTCAGGCAGCACATGTCAGGAGCCACTTGTCAGGGCTTCTCTGCTCTGAGGGATGGAGAGGGGGGCATAGCAGGGTGGAAGACAAGTCTCCTACTGTCGGACACACTTGCCGCATGGGTCTGTGTTCTGTGTGCAAGCAAAACCTACATTACAACCACTATCTAATTTAATTTGTACAACCCTGTATATGTATCGGACCCTGATCCTATTTTATAGAGAAGACTAAACTGAGGTTCAGTGAGAGCTAATTTACACAAGATTGCAAAAACTAGTAAGGGGCACTGTTGGGATTCACACCCAGGACTTTCTGATTCAAATGCCTGTGTTCCTTTCCTACCACTCCCATACCGTTTCTTTTGTGATTGCAAACCTAGAGGCTCAGATTCATCAGGATGTTAGAAACAACCCAATTCAGACACATAGCTAGTAGGTGTTAAGCTTATGCACTAACTCTGCGCCATCGGTGGTACGGTACGGTAGCTGATTAGAACACTGCGTTGAGAAGATTCTGAGGCTGAATATCAAGTGGTGTGATCTATTTTAGTGACATCTGCATGGCAGGGGTATGTATGGCCGAATATTGATCCTTTTTTTCCTTTTTCTTAGTATTTATTTATGTGGCTGCATCAGGTCTTGCTTGCAGCACATGGGATCTTTCAATGCATTGGGCAGGCTTCTCTCTAGTTGCAGCTTATGGGCTTAGTTGCCCCGTGGCATGTGGGATCTTAGTTCTCAGACCCATTTCCCCTAGACTTCCCTCAGCTGTAGGCAACAACTAGTCTCCTTTCTGTCTCTCTGGATTTGCCTATTTTGGACACTTAATGAAATCAAAAGATATATAGTCTTTCAGTGTCTGGCTTCTTATAGTTAGCATGGTGTTCTCAAGTTTCACCCAGGTTATAGCATGTATCAGTACTTCATTTCTTTCTGTTGCCAAATAATTTTCTGTTATATAATATTCCACAGTGCCTTTATTCATTCATCAGTTGACGGGCATTTGAATTGTTTTTGCTTTTGGGCTATTATGAATAATGTTGCTATGAACTTTCACATACAAATATTTGTGTGAACATAACACTTCCATTTCTCTTGGATATTTACCTAGGATTTGCATTGCTGGGTCACGTGGTAACTCTGTTTTAACCTTTTGAGGAACACCCAGCTGCACCCTTTCACTGCAGCCGCACCCTTTTTACATTTCCATCAAGAGTATATGAGGGTCACAACTTTTTCACATCCTGACCAAACACTGCTGTTCTTCATCTTTTTAATATAATAGCCATCCTAGTGGGTGAGATTGGTATCTCTTAACTTTAATTTACATTACCTTATGGCTAATTGGAAAAGACTCTGATGCTGGGAGGGATTGGGGGCAGGAGAGAAGGGGACGACAGAGGATGAAATGGCTGGGTAGCATCACTACTCGATGGACGTGAGTCTGGGTGAACTCTGGGAGTTGGTGATGGACAGGGAGGCCTGGCGTGCTGCGATTCATGGGGTCGCAAAGAGTCGGACACGACTGAGTGACTGAACTGAACTGAACTGAACTGATGGCTAATGACATTACATAGCTTTCCATGTGCTTTTTTGGCCATTTGTATATCTTCTCCAGAATAAAGTGTACTCAGTGTCTTTGTCCATTTTTAAATTGGGTTGTGTTTTTAATACTGAGTTATAAGAAATATTATATGTTCTAGATAAAGCTCCCTTATCAGATATGATTTGCAAAAATTTTCTCCCATTCTGTGGGTTCTGTTTTCACTTTCAATACAGGCTTTAAAATCAGAAAGATTGGGTTTAAATTCCAGTTCTCCTATCAACTTCTCTCATCCCCAATTTCTTATCCATAAAATAGGCATGAAAATACCTAATTGCTAGGCATATTGTGACAATAAAAAGAGATAAATAGTGCAAAGCAATTGGCATATGTACATCACATGTGGTAACTGTTAGCATGATTGTCATGTGAAAGCAATGTGAAATCATGTGAAATCAATCAGTACATCAAACTCCCAAAGCTTCTGGAACAGTGGTGTCCAAACTTATTCTGGGGACACCTAGAAAGGTCTCTAGTACCCTAGGGAGATTCTGTGAATATTTATAAAAGAGGTAATGTCAGTTTATCTAACAAAACCTAAATCCGCGTGTCCTAAAGGAGTGGAGCCTCTCTGTGTGTACTGGGAGTGAGTAACGAGGAGACAGGTGATGATTCAAAGTCAAGCAAACCCACTTTCTCCTGGTGGTCAGTGCTGAGTAAGCATGCTCCAGCCCCCTCCCACTGCTCTCCTGTTTACTTAGAGGCTCCCAAAGAGGGCCAACAGCTGCGAGGCTCTTCATTAGAGCCTTGAAATTTGAAACAACAGATCGAAGTCTGAGGAGCCATATTGAGCTGTGGGGAACACTTGCTCGCTGACTGAGGTCAGGAAAGGTCCAAACCCCTAGCATTCCAGGGCTTTGGGCTTGTCCCCTGCCACTGTGGAGGAGGGGGCTGCAGCCGTGGGTGCGAGGCCACACGAGGTGCGTGGCAGAGTCGTGGAACCAAAGAGGGCTGTGTCCAGAGAGGATAACAGTGACAAATATTTTTGCTGGCTGCATTAAAGAAGATACCGAAGAACATCATCCAAGACGTTCTTTTGAACACTGTGAGAAAACTGAAGTGTCTGAAAGCATGACTGACTGAAGCAGTGGCGAGAAGAAGGCATCTATGTTTTTGTAACTGCTGATGGCCATGACTCCATACTGTCAAAAGGTACAAGCTTTCAGTTATGAGTACATTCTGGGGATCTGATGTGTAGTGTGGTGACTGTGGTTAACGGTGTTGTATGATATATTTGAAGTTTGTTGAGAATAGATCTCAAAGTGTTCTTACCCCACACATGGTATCTGTCTGAGGTGATGGCTGTGTTAACCGACTGTAATGTGACGATCATTTCACAATATATATGTATATCAAACATCACGTTGCTGCTACTGCTAAGTCGCTTCATTCGTGTCCGACTCTGTGTGACCCCATAGACGGCAGCCCACCAGGCTCCCCCGTCCCTGGGATCCTCCAGACAAGAACACTGGAGTGGGTTGCCATTTCCTTCTCCAATGCATGAAAGTGAAAAGTGAAAGGGAAGTCGCTCAGTTGTGTCCGACTCTTAGCGACTCCATGGACTGCAGCCTACCAGACTCCTCCATCCATGTGATTTTCCAGGCAAGAGTACTGGAGTGGGGTGCCATTGCCTTCTCCGCAAACATCACATAGCAGACCTTAAACTTATACAGTGTTATCTGTCAACTATATTTCAATAAAGCTGGAACATAGAGAAAGAGAAAAAAATAGTACTGACGAAGCAAGGAAGCTTGGGCTAAGCAAGAAATAGCTAGTGCTTTCATCCAGCCAAGGAGTGATTCTGAAAGTCTGTGGTTGTTGTCGAGGCGGTTTTGGTCATGGAGGAAACTTCGGTGGTCAGTGCGGCTTTTTTGGCAGTCATGGTGTACTGGTGGATATTATGGCAGTGGGGACGACGGTAATGGATTTGGTAATAGTGAAGACAGTTTCAGAGGTGGTGGAAGCTAGTGATATTTTAGTTGCTAGGGCAATTACAATTAATTTTTTAATTTGAGGCCCACAAAAGGAGGAAACTTTGGAGATGAAAACTCTGGCCTTTCTGGTGGTGGAGACCAATACTTTGTCAAACCATGAAACCAAGGTGGCTATGGTGGTTCCAGCAGCAACAGTAGCTATGGCAGTGGCAAATGGTTTTAATTACTGCCAGGAAATTACGCTTAGCAGGAGAGGAGAGCCAGAGAAGTGACAGAGAAGCTACAGGTTACAAGAGATTTGTGAACTCGGCCAAGCAAGGTGGTGGCAGGGCCTAGTTTCTACAAAGGAGAAGTGTTTTAGTCGCTCCTTATGTGTAGGGGCAAAAAACTCAAGGACTGTATTTGTGACTAATTGTATAAAAGATTTATTTTACTTTCTGTTCTGTGGGAAAATGTAAAGCTTCACAACAAAGAGTTTTTTTAAATTGAGGTATAATTGATGTACAATGTTGTGTTAATTTCTGCTGTACAGCAAAGTGATTTAGGTATACATTTGTATTCTTTTTTTGAATACTCTTTTCCATTATGATTTATCGTAGGATACTGAATATAGTTCTCTGTGGTATATAGTAGGGCCTTGTTTTTTTATCCATTCTATATAATAGTTTACATCTACTAACCCCAACCTCCCACTCCATCCCTCCCTCAATCCCCTCCCCGTTGGCAACCACAAGTCTGTTCCCTATGTCTGTGAGCCGGTTTCTATTTCATAAGTAGACTGACTTGTGTCATAGTTTAGATTTCATATGTAAGTGATATCATATGGTATTTGTCTGTTTTTTTACTTGCTTCACTTAGTATGATAATCTCTAGTTGCATTCATGTTGCTGCAAATGGCATTGTTTTGTTCTCCATTATGGCTGAGTGGTATTCCATTGTATATATTTACCGCATCTTTATCCATTCTTGTGTCAATGGATAGCTAGGTTGTTTCCACTGGCTATTGTGAGTAGTGATGCTATAAAGATGGTCGTGAGTGTATCTTTTTTAGTTATAGTTTTGTCCAGATATATGCCCTGGGGTAGGAGAAGGCAATGGCACCCCACTCCAGTTCTCTTGCCTGGAAAATCCCATGGATGGAGGAGCCTTGGAGGCTGCAGTCCATGGGGTCCAGAAGAGTCAAACACGACTTCACTTTCACTTTTCACTTTCATGCATTGGAGAAGGAAATGGCAACCCATTCCAGTGTTCTTGCCTGGAGAGTCCCAGGGACGGGGGAGCCTGGTGGGCTGCCGTCTATGGGGTCTCATAGAGTCGGACCCGACTGGAGTGACTTAGCAGCAGCAGCAGGATTGCTGGATTATATGGTAATTCTTTTTTTAGTTTTCTGAGAAACCATCATGCTGTTTTACATAGTGGCTGCACCAACTTCCATTCCTACCAACAGTGGAGGAGGGTTCCATTTTCTCCACATCCTCTCCAGCATCTGTTATTTGGAGATTTTTTAATGATGGTCATTCTGACTTGTGTGAAGTGGTACCTCACTATACTTTTGATTTGCATTTCTCTGTAATTAGAGATGCTGAGCATCTTTTGTGTGCCTGTTGGCCATGTGTTTATCTACTCTTTGGATAAATGCCTGTTTTATTATTGGATTTTTTTTTCCCCTAACTTGTTCCACTTGAGGTCTCCTTTTCCCAGGCTTTAGGGTTATATTCCTTCTTTCTTTTGGTTTTTGCCCTTGGAGGGTAAGGTTGTTTGAGTGGTTTGTTTTGATTTCTTGTTAGAGGTGACTTGTGCCTATGATCTGTCCAACTGCAGGTTCCTAGAACTACTTCCTTGTCACCAAGCACATGTCTCCATGTTTTCACACCACTAGTTTCTTGCATATATTATTCCTTCTTCCATGAGTTGCTTCCATTCTTTTCATGCTTGGGAAATTCCTCCACCACCTCCAGGTATCACAGGGCTCCAAGGGGGTCATGGGGCTCCAAGAAGGGATTTTCTTGTTAGATTTCAGTTCCATTAAGCGTATCCGTAACCTTACTGAATTTATTTCCTACCTCTCCTTGACTTTCTTCCAGTTTAAAACGCTGCTACTAATATCCTATCCTTCAAGGAACCTGTGCAAAGACTAGGTCTCCAGGGCAAATGCTTGATTGGATTGTTTTTTGTTTTTTTACTGTTAAGTTGTACAAAATGTTTGTACATTTTGGCAATAAAGCCTTGTCAGTTGCCTTATTTGCAAATGTTTTCTCCCATTCTGTAGGTGGTCTTTTAGTTTTATTTATAACTTGCTATACAAAAGCTTATAAGTTTGGGTACCATTTGTTTATTTTTGTTTTTGTTTCTATTGCCTTGGAAGACTGACCTAAGAAAACTTGTCAGAGAATGTTTTGCTTGTGATCTCTTCTAGGAGTTTAATCAGAACAAAAGGGTTCTAACGTAGGTTTGGGTTTTTTTCTTTGTTTGTTTTGTTGCTGATGACTAAATCTAATAGTCTGATCATAGAAAGTGAAAGTCACTCAGTCGTGTCTGACTCTTTGAGACCCCATAGACTATATAGTCCATGGAATTCTCCAGGCCAGAATACTGAAGTGGGTAGCCTTTCCTTTCTCCAGGGGATCTTCCCAACCCAGGGATCGAACCCAGCTCTCCCTTATCACAGGCAGATTCTTTACCAGCTGAGCCACAAGGGAAGCCCAATAATCCTGGCGAGGGTAGCCTATCCCTTCTCCAGTGGATTTTCCCAACCCTGGAATCAAACTGGGGTCTCCTGCATTGCAGGTAGATTTTTTACCAACTGAGCTATCAGGGAAGCCAAAGTCTGATCATGATGCTGAATAAATGTGTCTTCTGAAAAATCAAACAAGTCCGATTAGATGTCCATAGGCAAAAAAAAAGCCTCCACATAAACCTCACACTTCATCTCTGGTGGTAGTTTAGTCGCTAAGTTGTATCTGGCTCTTGCAACCCCATGGACTGTAGCCCACCAGGTTCCTCTGTCCATGGGATTTTCCAGGCAAGAATATTGGAGTGGGTTGCCATTTCTTTTTCCAGGGGATCTTCCTGACCCAGGGATCAAACCTGGGTCTCCTGCACTGCAGGCAGATTCTTTACTGACTGAGCTACCAGGGAAGCCCCAACTGGATGAAGAAGTATTCACACTTCATACAAAAGTTAAATCAAAATGGATCATAGACTTTAAAAGTTTTAGAAAAAGAGTGAAACATCTAGGAGTGGGTAAAGAGTTATTAGATTTAACACAAAAAGTAGGATTCATAAAAGAAAAAATTGATTAATCGGACCTTATCAAAATATAAAATTTTTGATCTGTGAATGTCCCCATGAAGACAATGAACAGTAAGCTACTCAGTGGAAGA
The DNA here is from genome assembly GCF_000754665.1 of Bison bison bison. Classification (NCBI taxonomy): domain Eukaryota; kingdom Metazoa; phylum Chordata; class Mammalia; order Artiodactyla; family Bovidae; genus Bison; species Bison bison. The sequence continues at coordinate 3,481,823 of NW_011494935.1, read as the reverse complement.
AAATATTTGGAAACCATGTATTTTACAAAGGACTAGTATCTAGAATATATCAAGAACCGTCAAAGTCAGTAGTTTTAAAAAGCAATCTAATTAGAATTGGGTTAAAAACATGAATAAGCTCATCAGAAAGAATATGTAGATAACAAATAATCACATCTTTATGTTCAACATTATTAACTATCAGGAAATGCAATTAAAACCACAATAAGACACCATTACACATCTATCAGAATGGCTAAAATAAAAATTAGACAACACATACTGATGAGGATGCAGAGAATAGGAATCACTCACATTTTACTGGTGGGAGTGTCAGTGGAAAAGAGTTGGTTGTTTAGTCACTAAGTCATGTCTGACTCTGTGACCCCATAGACTGCAGCATGCCAGACTTCCCTGTCCTTCACTATCTCCTGGAGTTTGCTCAAACTGATGTTCATTGAATTGGTGATGCCATCCAACCATCTCATCCTCTGTCGCCCCCTTTAGCTCCTGACAGCAGTCTTTCTCAGCATCAGGGTCTTTTCCAATGAGTAGGCTCTTTGCATCAGGTGGCCTAAGTATTGGAGTTTCAGCTTCAGCATCAGCACTTTCAGTGAATAGTCAGGGTTGATTTCCTTTAGAATGGACTGGCTGGATCTCCTTGTTATCCAAGGATTCTCCAAGAGTCTTCTCCAGGACCACAGTTCAAAAGCATCAATTCTTTGGCACTCAGCTTTCTTTATGGTACAACTCTCACATGCATACGTTACTATTGGAAAAACCATAGTTTTGACTGTACAGACCTTTATTGGCAAAGTAATGTCACTGCTTTTTAATAAGCTGTCTAGGTTTGTCATAGCTTTCCTTCCAAGAAGGAAGCATCTTTTAATTTCGTGGTTACAGTCACCATCTGCAGTGATTTGGGAGCCCAAGAAAATAAAGTCTGTCACTGTTTCCACTTTCTCCCCATTTATTTGCCATGAAGTGGTGGACCCAGATGCCATGATCTTCATTCTTTGAATATTGAATTTTAAGCCAGCTTTTTCACTCTTCTCTTTTACCTTCATCAAGAGGCTCTTCAGTTCCTCTTCATTTTCTGCCATTAGAATAGTATCATCTGCATATCTGAGATTGTTGATATTTCTCACTGCTTGTGAGTCTTGATTTCAGCTTGTGAGTCATCCAGCCTGGCATTTTGCATGATGTGCTCTGCATATAAGTTAAATAAGCAGGGTGACAATATACAGTGTTGATGTACTCCTTTCCCAATTTGGAACCAGTCCATTGTTCCATGTCTGTTTCTAACTGTTGCTTCTTGTCCTGCATCCAGGACAATAGTTTAGCGGTTTCTTTAAAAACTAATTATTGCAATTAGCATGTAATCCAGCAATAGCACTCCTAGGCATTTTCCCCAGAGAAATAAAAACTTATGCTTACAAAATAGGCCAGTATATAAACACTCTTAGCAACATTATTTGTAATAGTCAAAAACTGGTATTAACCCAAATATATTTCAGTGGTGACAGGTCAAGCAAACTGAAGTACATATCATGGAATAATTTATCACTTAATAACATAAAAGAGTAAACTACTGACCCATGCAACAACCTGGATGAATATCCATGGAACTGAGGTGGAAGAAGGTCAATTCTAAAGGACCGCATACTGTATCATTCAATTTATACAACACTTTTTTTTTGGGGGGGGGGCCTCCACTCTGCACAGCACGTGGGACCTTAGTTCCCCAAACAGGGATTGAACCTGAATCTTAAGCACTTCTGCACAGCATGTGGGATCTTAGTTCCACAAACAGGGATTGAAACTGAATCTTAAGCACTTGTCAAGTGGGACAGTCCCATACATAATGCTTTGCAATGAAAAAATTTTAGAAATGGAGGATGGATGAGTTGCAGGTGTTGGGGATGAAGTGGGGAGGTAAGTGTGGTTGCAAAAGGGCAACACGAGGGATCCTTCCGGTGATGGAGCTATTCTGTATCTTGCCTGTGGTGTGGACAAAGGAACTTATATAGGCGATAAAATGACAACTCCTCATTCCCCTCCCCTCACCAGCCCCTAGCAACCTGTGTACCATTGATTCTTTCTATCTTTCTGAATTTGACTATTCTAGGTATCTCATAAGTGGAATCATACAGTATTTGTCTTTTTGTGACTGGCTTATTTCACGTAGCATAGCGCCCTCAACGTTTATCCATATTGTATCATGTGTCAGAATGTCCCACTTTTTAAGGCCAAATAATATTCCTTTGTCTATAGCACATTTTGTTTATCTGTTCATCCATCGATGGACATTTGGGTTGCTTCCACCTTTTGGCCACTGTGAATAATGCTGCTATGAGCATGAGTGTACAAACAACTCTTATTCTCTCCCTTCCTGGCCTGGTGAAGGCTTCTGTCCTGCCTCCTAACCCACCCAAAGACTGTTCTGCCTCCTTGGCTTGAATTCCATGTTATCAGTCTTTGCTTCATTTGTCCATTTTTTTTTTTCAACTTTTGAACGGTCTTTGATTTCTCCAAAGTGCTTGGCACAGGGCCTTGTTATGGTCCCAAGTCTGAAAAGCTTTGGGCTGGTTGCCAGAGCTGCCAGATGGCTGTGTGAGCCAGGCCTGCCTGCCCTCGAACCTCACCTTACGTCTCCCTCTGCAGCCACACCGCCCTCTCCAGCTCTTCCTGCAGATGCCTTCCCTTTGCAGGGCCTTTGCATATTCTCTTCCCTCTGGCAGAAAAACCTTCTCCTGCTTGTACTGAACTCCTAAAATTCTTCAGGTGCCAGCTTGAATATCATTTCCTTGGCCAGGCATTTTTTATGCCTGTGTGTGTGTGCTAAGGCGCTTTAGTTGTGCTCGACTCTGCGATCCTATGGACTATAGCCTGCCAGGCTTCTGTGTCCATGGGATTCTCCAGGCAAGATTACTGGAGTGGGTTGCTGTGCCCTCCCCAGGGTGTCTTCCTGACTCAGGGATTGAACCCTTGTCTCTTATGTCTCCTGAATGGGCAGGCAGGTTCTTCACCTCTAGCACCACTTGGGAAGCCCTCTATGCCTGTACTTTTCCTTTATGGCACTTTTCAGAGCTAGCTATGTGAGGTTACTTGTTTATTTTATTTTTTGGCTGTACCGTATGGCTTGCAGGATCTTAGCTCCCCAACCAGGGATCAAAGCCACAACCTTATCTCCACCCACGGAGGTGGAAGCTCAGAGGCCTAACCACTGGACCACCAGGGAGTTCCCACAGTTACTTATTTATTAGTGCTCTTCCTCTCTAAACTGTAGGCTTTCTGAGGCCCGGGGCTGGGATCTATTCTTATCGTAGTATCCTTTGTACCTAGCCTAGTGCCTGCCATATAGAAGGGGCTCCGTACATTTTGGTGATTGAAATAATTCACAGGAAGCAAAACGCTTGGACTAGGAGACCTGATGTTATGTAATACTTTGGAGGGCGGGGGAAGATAATAGTTGTACCCCAAATCCTAAGAACTGGGGTAGAAGGCTAACTTTTCACTCTGTTCTCTTGAGTGGTCTGGAGTGTTCACTATGTGCACGTGTTATATATAAAGAGGAATCCGGAGGCCTACCTTGAAAAGGGGACATTTGGACCTAGGTCTGTGTGCGAACTCCCTCCTGTACCCCTTCCCCTATTCTCACTGGTGCTCCAGAGAGTGATTTCAGAAAGAGATCCATTGTCCTTGCAGGAGAGATTCTGCCAGTTATTTGCGCAGCCAAGCAGGAAGTTTACTCAACCAAAACAAAGACTCACTGGGACAAGCTTTTGAGCCTGACTTTTCCTTATGCTTAAACTTGCCACAGTAGCCGGTCCCTACAAAAATACTGTCCTTCCTAGTTGGTCATGAGACTTGGGTCATTTGGAGTTCCAAATCATTCAGTCCTTTCAAAAGTACTGACCTTTGTCTAGAAAGAAAGGAAGAGAGGGAGGGAGGGAAGAAAGAAAGAAGAAAGGAAGAGAGGGTTGGAGGGAAGGAGAAAGAGAAAGGAAGGAAAGATAGAATGAATAGAGATCCCCACCCCCTTGCCTGTTTCTGCTTCTGAGATGCTGTCAGAGGAGATGGCTTGGTTGGGCTTGATTCCGTTCTCAGGGCAAATTTTTTTCTCTTGATTCTGTGCTTTTCAGTTTCTCCATGTGGCTACTTGTCCAAGGCCCTGCTTCGGCCACCTCTGGGAAATCAGAGCCAGGTCTAGCAAGCCTGTATCCTAGCTACCTTGGAAAAAGAAAAGGACCTTGATGAGAGACGAGCTAGAAATAGCAGAAGTGTTCAGTGAGGCAGCAGGCAGACGCAAGCAAAGGCCACAGCTGCTTTTGTATCTCAGCCGGAGAACATTTGTTGGAAAAGCTAGAGCCTGAGCTCAGTCTTTAGACTGAGATGCAGAAAGGGAGAAGTTGATTAAGGAAACACTGTGTTGCATTCCTGCTTCCAGGTATGACACATTGTGGGAGATTGTTTCATGAATATCAGGTCATCTAACCTTTGTAATAATCTTGAGGGTGATAATTACTAGCCCACATAGCCTATGGGAGATCTGGAGTCCAGAGAGAGTAAGTGATGGAGCCAGGATGTATCTCAAGGGTACCTTGAGGGTACCTTGTATCTTTCTTATGGCTGGTGCTTGGCCACGTTGCCTGGACACTTTGATCAGCCCTGCCCAGGCAGACATTAGCCCTAATATCCAGCAGGGCTTCCCTGGTGGCTCAGATGCTAGAGTCCACCTGCAATGCAGGAGACCTGGGTTCAATCCCTTCATTGGAAAGGTCTCTTGGAGAAGGAAATGGCAACCTACTCCAGTATTCTTGCCTGGAGAATCCCGTGGACAGAGGAGCCTGGTGGGCTACAGTGCATGGGGTCGCAGAGTTGGACAAACTGAGCGTAGTGTTCTGTCTGACTGCCAGCAGGTGAACTGTGGGTGTGGCTGCTCCACAGGGCATTAATGAAACCATCGATTGATCAACCTCCATAATATGAATCAGTCAAGAGTTTCAAATTTGGAGTTCGACAGCTTTGGTTTGAAACTGGGCTTTACACGTGGACTAGTGTGGTGTGTTTGAGCCTTTTAGACTCTTGTGACCACTTGGTCTTTCTATGCCTCAGTGTGTTCATTTGTGAAAGGGGGATTAGATTGTGGCAAGGATTAAGTGACTTAACAAACATGAAGTGCTCAGCACAGAACCTGGCACATAGTAGGAGGTCTATAAAGGTTAGCTATGATTTACTGAGCACCTACCACATGCTAGGTCTGGGGCTAGGGTTTGGAGATGAGCAATGCAAGGCCCTGGTCCTTGCTCTGTTTGGTCCAGTGCAGGGGGAAACAACAAATATTAATCGCACAAGTAAACAGGAACAGCTTTGTGGGAAGCTGTGACCTGAAAGATAGAGGGGAATGTGCTAAAGAGGGTGTGGGGCTCCAGGCTGAAAGAAAAGCACCTTTCTGAGCTTAAAAGATATTATGAGATCATCTGGGTTTTTGAGATCCTTTCTGTTAGATTCCTCTGAGCCTGTGGGCTGGTTTCCATTACTCCAAAGACAGAATCACATGCTGAAAGCTGATCTTTGGATCACAGCCTTCACAAAGACCATCAATGGTTTTACCAAACAAAGATTCTTCTGGGGAAGTAACAAAATATGATTGGTACTGGGTCCAAGGTGAGTGAATGGTTAAAAAGGTGAGTTTGGATTGAGACCAAACTGGGCCTGGGTCTTCAACTTTTGGTGGGTTTCAGGTCACCTATGGATACTTTTCAGTGCATCCCAGGGCCAGACACTGGGAAATCCTGAGTTGGTGACTTTAGGTGGCGTCTGGTAATCTCTATTCTCTCATGCTTAGCAAGGAGTGAAAACAAAACCATAACGCTCTCATTTTGGATGCTGGCTCCACCACCTGCCATCTGGGTGACTTTTAACCTCTCTGAGACTAAATATCTTCAATGAGGATAATAATACCTACCCATAGGGCTGTCATAAAGATGAGGTGATATTAATATACATAAACATTTATTAACACAGACCTTGGCATGTGGTGAGCATTCCAAATATGGAAGTTATTTTTACTAACATTTTTGGCCAACAATGAAATATTCTGTTCAAGTTTGGCAGTGGGCATGATTTATTATGGGAATCCTGACCCATTGCAGGCTGCCAATGAGACGGATCAGAGATCCTTTTTTTTTTGGTAATTTTATTTATTTCTTTATGGCTCTGCTGGGTCTTTGTGGTGGTGCGCAGCCTTCTCACTGCGGTGGTTTTCTTGTTGTCCAGAGCACAGGCTCTTAGGACCTGCAGGATTCAGTAGTTGTGGCCCATGGGCTTAGTTGCTCTGTGGCACATGGTCTTCCTGGATCAGAGATCAAACCCATATCTTCTGCACTGTCAGGCCGGCAGATTCTTTGCCACTGAACCACCAGAGAAGCCCCAAATATCTTTTTTTTTTTTTTTTCGGTTGTACCAGATCTTAGTTGCAAATGTGGGATTTAGTTCCCTGACCCAGGGATCAAACCCAGGTCCCCTGCATGGGGAATGTGGCATCCTAACCACTGGGCCACCAGGGAAGTTCCCAAGATCTTTTAATATTACATTCTTGTCCTTCCCTTCTCCATTTCTCTTCTTTGAACTCCTGGCTGGAGTGACGATAACAGAACTTTGGCCTTAGGGGAAAGTCAGGCAAGAGTGAATGCATTCCTTCTGCAAAGTTTTTTTGAGGCCTACTGACAGCTAGAGACTTATCGAAGTGCAGGGGTGGGGGCGGTGAGGGAGGTGTATGGAAGGGACAACCATCATTCCTTATAGTGACCAGTGGTGAAAAGAAAATAAAACAAGTAAAGGGGTATAAAGGAAAGGGAGAGGAGCAGAGTCTGAATAGATGATCATTCTTTCTTCAAATTAGTCATTTTGAGCTGCTTTATATCCAGTCCAAAGATGTTGTTATTGATTATGACTTTCCTTCTCTTGAAATAGCTTTCAAAGACCAGAGTACATACTTTGGAATACTCTTATAGTGGCTAATATTTATCCATTAAGGGGAAAATATCCTTATGGAAAATTTTTTTTTAATTTAAGTTTAATTGGTTTACAATGTGGTGTTAATTTTTGCTATACAGCAAAGTGATTCATACACATACATATTTCTTTTTTATATTTTTTCATTACGGTTTATCCCAGGACAGTGAATATAGTTCCCTGTGCCATATGATAGGACCTCGTTGCCCATCCGTTCTATAAGTAATAGTTTGCATTACTAGCCCCGAACTGCCAGTCTATCCCCCTCACCACCTCCTCTGCCCCTTGGCAACCACGTCTGTTGTCTATGTCTGTGAGTCTATTTCTGCTTCACGTGTGTGTGTCTACGTGTGTGCTCAGTTGTGTCCAATTTTTTGCGACCTCGTGGACTGTAGTCAGCTAGGCTCGTCTGTTCATGGAATTCTCCAGGCAAGAGTACTGAAGTGGGTTGCCATTTCATTCTCCAGGGGATCTTCCCAACCCAGGGATTGAAGCCAAGTCTCCTGCATCTCCTGCAGTGGCAGGTGGATTCGTCACCACTGCTCCACCTGGGAAGCCCTTCTGCTTCACAGACAGGTTCATTGGTCATATTTTAGATTGCTCAAGTAAGTCATATCATGGTATTTTTCCTTTCTCTTTCTGACTTACTGAATACTTAGTATGATAGTCTCTGGTTGCATCTATGTTGCTGCAAACAGCACTATTTTGTTTGTTTAATCCCTGGGTTGGGAAGATCCCTTGGAGAAGGAAATGGCAACCCACTCCAGTATTCTTGCCTGGAGAATCCCATGGACAGAGGAGCCTGGTAAGCTACGGTCCATGGGGTGGCAAAAGAGACGATCACAACTTAGTAACTAAACAGTAGCAGCAATAGCAGTATTTCATTGTAAATATATAACACCTGGCAATGGCACCCCACTCCAGGACTCCTGCCTGGAAAATCCCATGGATGGAGGAGCCTGGTGGGCTGCAGTCCATGGGGTTGCTGAGGGTCAGACACGACTGAGCGACTTCACTTTCACTTTCATGCATTGGAGAAGGAAATGGCAACCCACTCCAGTGTTCTTTCCTGGAGAATCCCAGGGACAGAGGAGCCTGGTGGGCTGCTGTCTATGGGGTCGCACAAAATCAGACAGGACTGAAGTGACTTAGCAGCAGCATTTATCTATTCATCTGTTGACGGACGTTTAGGTTTTTCCATGTCTCGGTTATTGTGAACAGTGCTGCTGTAAAGATAGGGGTGCATGTATCTTTTCAAATTATAGTTTTGTCTGGATATCTGCCCAGGAGTAAAATTGCTGGATACCATTCATATTTGGTTTTCTGAGGAACTGCCATACTCATTTTCATAGTGGCTGCACAAATTTAAATCCCTTCAACATTTTAGGAAGGTAGCATTTTCTCCACACCCTCTCCACATTTGTTATTTGTAGTTATTTATTTTTGGGTGTGATGAGTCTTCATTGCTGCAGGTGGGCTTTCTCTAGTTGCAGGGCATGGGCTTAGTTGTCCCTTGACAGGTGGAATCTTCCCAGACAAGGAATGGAACTCATGTCCCCTGCATTGGCAGTCAGATTCCTGACCACCAGGAAAGTCCTGTTATTTGTAGACTTAAAAAAAATATATATGTATTTTGCTGTGCCAGGTCTTAGTTGTGGCATGTGGGTTCTAGTTTGTGGCCCCAGGGATGGAACTGGGGCCCTCTGATTGGGAGCTCAGAGTCTTAGCCACTGGACCACTAGGGATGATGGTCATTCTGACTGATTTGAGGTGGTACCTTATTGTAGCTGTGATTTGCATTTCTATAATAATTAGCAATGTTGAGCATCTTTTCATGTGAGTATGCTGCTGCTGCTGCTAAGTTGCTTTAGTCGTGTCTGACTCTGTGCAGCCCCACAGAAGGCAGCCCACCAGGCTCCCCCGTCCCTGGGATCCTCCAGGCAAGAACACTGGAGTGGGTTGCCATTTCCTTCTCCAATGCATGAAAGTGAAAAGTGAAAGTGAAGTCATTCAGTCGTGTCTGACTCTTCGTGACCCCATGGACTGCAGCCTACCAGGCTCCTCCGTCCATGGGATTTTCCAGGCAAGAGTACTGGAGTGGGGTGCCATTGCCTTCTCCGTTAATGTGAGTATAGCCCAATGTATTTTTTCTTTGGAGAAATGTCTATTTAGGTCTTCTGGCCGTTTTTTGATCCTGTTGTTGTTTGTTGCTGAGTTGTGTGAGATGTTTGTATATTTTATAAATTAAGCCCTTATCAGTTGCATATTTTGCAAATATTTCTCCCATTATATAGGCTGTTTTTTCAGTTTTGCTTTCTTTTCAGTTTTGTCTTTCAGTTTTGCTTATGGTTTCCTTTGCTGTGCAAAAGTTTGTAAGTTTGACTGGATACCATTGGCTTATTTTTGTTTTTATTTCTATTGCCTTGGGTGATTGACCTAAGAAATATTGGTGTGATTTATGTCAGAGAATGGTTTGCCTATGTTCTCTTCTAGGAGATTTATGGTGTCTTATATTTAAGTCTTTCAGCCATTTTGAGTTTTTGTGTGTGCACATGGTGATTTGCACGCAACTGTCCAGCTTTCCCAGCACCACTTGCTGAGGAGACTATCTTTTCCCCATTTTATATTCTTGCTCCTTTGTCAAAGAGTAATTGACCATAGGTATGTGGGTTTATTTCTGGGCTCCCTATTTCTGTTCCGTTGGTCTATATGTCTGTTTTTGTGCCAATACCATGCTGTTTATTTTTAATTTATTTGGCTGTGACAGGTCATAGTTGTGGCATGTGGGATATTTTAGTTGTGGGAGCGCAGAATCTTTAGTTGCAGTATGTGGAGTCTAGTTCCCTGAGCATGGATCCAAACCTGGGCCACCTTCCTTGGGATCATGAGATCTTAGTCACTAGATCATCAGGGAAGTCCTTCGCTGTTTTGATTACTGTAGCTTTGTAGTATTGTCTGAAGTCCGAGAAGATTATGCCTCCTGCTTTGTTCTTTTTCCTCAAAATTACTTTGGCAATTCTAGGTCTTTTATGGTTCCCTTAATTGTATAAATTGTAGGATAATTTGTTCTAGTTCTGTGAAAAATGTCTTGTGTAATTTGATAGAATCACTTTAAACCTATGTATTGCTTTGGGTAGTATGGCCATTTTAAAAATAGTAAATCTTCTAATCCAAGAGCATGGGATATCTTTCTATTTCTTTGAATCATCTTTAATTTCCTTTATTCATGTTTTATAGTTCTTAGCATATAAGTCTCACCTCCTTGGTCAAGTTTGCTCCTTATGGAAAATTTTAATCATGCAGAAAAATAGAAGAAAAATTACAATGCCTTCTATTTCTAACATTCAAATGTAAAATATTAATACTTTAGAGTATTACCAGGAGTTTTTATGCATTTAAATAATATTGTAATACTTTATATCCAAAGACTTATATCATAAACACTTTTCATGTTAATGCAAATCTTTATGAATACAAGTTTTTTTTTAATGGTGATGATATTCTTTTACTTTTGAGTGGTGAATTTTCAAAGCTTTCTTAGAATTTCTCAATGGTATACTGTTCTTCACATGTCTGAGACCCAAGAACAAGGTAAAGTCTTCATTCCAAATTCAAAGATCATTTTTTACAGCAGCAATCTGAATACAACGTTTAAAGTTGCATAATATACCACTGAGTGGCCATATTATAATTAATTTACCAAACCTTGTTAGTGAAATTTAGGTTGTTCCTTTTCCCTCCCCTTTAACAAGGTGAAAGTGAAAGTCACTCAGTCGTGTCCGACTCTCTTCGACCCCATGGACTATAAGAATCCTTGGAATTCTCCAGGCCAGAATCCTAGAGTGGGTAGCCATTCCCTTCTCCAGGGGATCTTCCCAATCCAGGTCTCCTGCATTGCAGG
>NW_011494935.1:3467595-3470823 GCF_000754665.1 Bison bison bison | reverse complement strand
CACAGTAGATAAAAATTAAAAAAAAAAAAACACTTACCTAGAAATTGAAAAATTAAGGACCTTGTTTATATTATCAAGTTGCTATTCAAAAAGAAAATATCAAATTGCAGAGGCTTGAATGCCTAAAGGAAAGCTCATCTCACTCACCTTCACTAGCATTTGATATCACCATTTCTTTCATCTTTACAAGTTCTCTGGGAAAAGCCATGGTCTCTCATTTTTGTTTTAATTGGAATTCTGGTTCCATCTCTTACAAACCATGACACGACCTTGGGGAAGCTAGTTTACAGTTCCAAGCTTTGGGGTCTGGGACTTACTGGTGGTCCAGTGATTAAGACCCTGTCCTTCCACTGAAGGGGGCACGGGTTCAGTCCCTGGTGGGGGAAGTTGCACATGCTGTGATGTGTGACAAAAAAAAAATTATATATATATATATATATACACACACACAACAAATAAGTTTTGGAGTCTGTTAGGCCAGGCTTGCGGTGTTGGCTTAGCTATCACCAACTGTGTGATCAGGGGCAAATCACTTCACTTTCCTTAGTCTGTTTTCTCATTTGTATGATGAATAAGAGTTACTGTGAGAACAAAATGATTTCTTATTTGCAAAGCATCTATCAAGTAATAGTTATTATAATCACAAGCCCAGTATGACTAAAAGATGTGATTATTATGGCCTCCCTTTATACTTGTGGCTTTAAGATGCCAGCCTCTCTAATCACCCAGCCTGCAAATTTACAATGTCAGGATTTGAATTTGGAGGTTCACACCCAGCAGGTTTCTCCTCAGCTTTCAGAAGTATGATCTCCCTGAGAGCTGAAAACCAGGAGGTAGACAAGTTAGAAATCAATTGTAACTCAAGCATGGGAAGCTCGATTCTAATCCCCTGTCAGGTAGAAAGAGGGCAGAAGTTGGAGTGGTCTCCCAGGGCCTCAGGCACTGTTTGGAAAGATGTGGGTAAGATGTGGGTAAGACAGAGACAGGCAGCCAGCTACAGCCCGACCTTCTCCAGAGATTCCTGACAGTTGCCAGCAGAAGCGAAAATGAGGGAGATTAGTTAGATAGAAATTCCTCTTCCATATTCATGCAGGATGAAGGCAGAGGTGTTGATTTCCTCTTAAGTACACGTGTCACTTCAACTGTAATTACCTTTCTGCAAATTCAAGTATAGACTGGGGTGGGTAGGGAAGGAAAGGATGTGAATCTATAATGGGACTCTAAAAAGGAAAACAAAAGCCACAACAGCTCATCAAATTTGTAACCAAATGCAAACTGCAGTCCCTTTCTGGGACAATTATTGGGAGGTAGAACTGATGGAGAACTGGATTTGTTTGACCAGATGTGGGTTCTCATAAAGGAAATTCACACATCAGGACCCATTTCCTCCATCAGGAAATGGAGGCTGCCCCAGTGGCCCAGCCCAAGTCACAAATCTAAACCTAAGTCAAGCCTTATCTTTTAAAAACAGCCTATCTCTCAGAGTAAGAAAACAAGATAAAATGGGATTTCAAATAAGATACAGTTTGGAATCAAAACAGGTCCAGGTGACTGTATGACCAATCTCCAACAATCATACCTTTCTACTCTGTGACTCAGCCTCTTTAGAATTTAATGGGCTAAGATTTTTAATCTCAATTACAACGTCAGGGACTTCCCTGGTGGTCCAGTGGTTAAGAACCCACCTGGTAATAACGCAGAGGATGCAGGTTTCATCCCTGGTTGGAGAGCTAGGATCCCATATGCCACGAGGCAACTAAGCCCGTGCGTGGCAGCTACTACTGAGCTTGATAGCTCTGGAGGCTGCACACCACAACTTGAGAGCCCGCACTCCACAGCAAAAGGTCCCATATTACACGAGGAAGATCCCGAGCATCACAACTAGGGCCCGATGCAGCCAAATAAATAAATATTCTAAAAACAAGTTACAAGGGTAAGGGGAGTTCCCGGGTAGTCCAGTGGTTAGGGCCCTCCACTTTCACTGCCATGGCCGCAGGGTAAGTCCCTGGTCAGGGAACTAAGATTCTGCAAGCTGAGCCACCAAAAAAAAAAAAAAATTACAAGGGCACATAAAGATCACACCCAGTGGAGAAATAACCCTTGAATTCCCTGGCCCACCCGAATCACAATCATTATGTACGCCATAATGTGCAATGAATAGTATTGAAGATGTTTCACCCTATGAGACTCCAGAGTTATCTGAAGTTCCCCAGAATCTGTGGGCGACTCTATCATCAGACATTTAGCAAAATCAAGAGTGCTAAACTCAGAAAAACATAATCTACCAAACTTTTGCCTAAATTGATTGGATATCCATTAATATCAAAGGCTACACAAGGAATCATCCCCATTGTTGAATCTTAAATTTTACAAAGATTACTGTTGCTTGCACCAGGCCTTGTCATACTCCCATCCTCCCAACTAAAACACCAAGTGGGCAAGGATGGCAATTTGTCCAAGACCTAAGGTCGATAAATCGCGATTCCTCATTTTCCAGTTCTACCCGATCCAAAGACCTATTATCACAGGTCCCACCAACTGTTAAATGGATCACAGTAGTAGACTTAAGCTCAGCTTTCTTTAGCATCCCTGTGGACCTGAATCACCAACATTTATTTGTCTTTCATGGAACACTCAGCTATACACTTGGACCACAATGCCTCAAGGATTTACTGAGGCTTCCACGTATTTTTCCCAATCCCTCTACCAAGATCTGAGCACCCTACAATCCCCTTAGTTTTACAATATGTGGGTGATGTGTTGGTATATTCACCCACACAGGAAGTCTCTAAATTAGACTCAATATATTTACTCTAACAGTTTCCAAACAAAGGTCACAAGTCCTCAAAGAAAAAAACGTGAATTTTGCAATCAGTATATTTGCTATTTAGGACATGATTTAAAGCACTAGGGGATTTTACTTTTCTCTGAAGTGCATACAGTGAATACAAAACTTTCCCAAGCCTACCATAAAAACAAAACAAAACAACAAAAAAAAAGTTTTAGGCCTGGCAGGATATTGCAGGCTTTGGATTCCTAATTTTTCCTCAAAAGCTTCCCTGTTTTAGGAACTCACCAAAACCACACCAGAACCATCCTCAGGGGAAGACAAACATGAACAAGCACCTACTGACCTTTAGACAGCCCTCCAAAATCCCCGGCACCGGGGCTACCCAGCTATGACAAGTCTTCGTAGTCCTCCATGAAAGGAATAATCAGGCTTTAGGA
>NW_011494935.1:3463247-3467440 GCF_000754665.1 Bison bison bison | reverse complement strand
ATTTTTTTTTCTTTTTAATTTTTGGCTGTGCAGGGTCTTCCTTGCAGCTCTCCAGCTTCTCTTTTTGCAGCTCACAGGCTTTAGAGCTCGTGGGCTCAGTAGTCGCTGTGCACGGCTTCTCTAATTGTGGCATAGGCGCTTAGTTGTCCCACCCAGCATGTGGGATCTTAGTTGCCCAGTCAGGGATCATACCCATGTCCTGTGCATTGGAAGGCTGATTCTCAACCCCTGGACTATGAGGAAAGTCCAAGGCTTTGGGAGAGGAAGAACGAGACCTGCCAAATATGCAGCAGGCCGCTGAACATGGGAGCCAGGGCTCACGCAAATCAGCTTACGGCAGTCACAGCTGCAACTCAGTTAATAATAGCCTCAACAGGTCTGAACTGATGTTTATCTCAAACATTTCACACTGTTGTACTAAGATCAGCATCTTCTCTCAAGTAGACCCACTGCTTATAGATTCTGCTTTTGTCTCCATCTAACATCTTAAACGCTGCCTGGCTTGGCTTCCCTTATCATGTGCAGAAGAACATGGCTGCGAGACAGTCACTTTTCAATTAGGTACCCCACATCCAGATCTAAAGGACATAGGCCTATATAACCCAGGTTTAGTTCTCTGTGTGTATGGGTCTCATACTGAAAATAAACAGTGAAAATATCAAGCTGGTGATGAGGTCACTACTCAATATGAGTTCATTGAATGCAGACCTTTCCTGCAGGTAATTCAGCACAACAGGCAGAATTATTTGCCTTGACCAGAAGAGCATGCATCATAACTCAAGAAAAAGCAGTTAACATTTACTGATAGCCACCATGCCCTTAGCATGGTAGATAGTTTTCCAACTATCTACCATGCTAAGCAACTCCTATTAAAAAGAGGGAATAAGTCGAAGTTCTTCTCTCCACCATTCTCCTCCCTTCTAAACACGCTATCATTAAAATCACTCTTAAAGAACTGAGCTTGAAATACCAGAGAAAGGCATGGGAAGATTTTCATGCCACAGTCACTGCATCCACACTTCCCCTACTAAGGACACCAATACTAGAAATCATATTAAAAACAAATTATTTAGGGGACTTCCCTGGTGATCCAGTAGCTAAGACTCTGAGCTCCCAATGCAAGGGGCCAGGGTTCAATCCCTGGTCACGGAACTAGATCCCACATTTGCTGTTGTTCAGATGCTCAATTGTGTCTGACTCTCTTTCACTCCATGGACTAGAGCACACCAGGCTTCCCTGTCCTTCACTATCTCCCAGAGTTTACTCAAACTCGGGTCCATTGAGTTGATGATGCTATCCAACCATCTCATCCTCTGTTGCCCTCTTCTCCTCTTGAGCTCAATCTTCCCCAGCATCAGGGCCTTTTCTAATTAACAGGCTCTTCGCATCAGGTGGCCAAGGTATTAGAGCTTCAGCATCAGTCCTTCCAATGAATATTCAGGACTGATTTCCTTTAGGATTGACTGGTTTGATCTCCTTGCAATCCAAGGGATTCTCAAGAGTCTTCTCCAGCACCACAGCTCAAAAGCATCAGTTATTCAGTGCTCAGTCTTCTTTATGGTCCAACTCGCACATCTGTACATGACTACTGGAAAAACCATAGCTTTGACTATACAGATGTTTGTGGACAAAGTAATGTCTCTGCTTTTTAATGTGCTGTCTAGATTCATCATAGCTTTTCTTCCACGGAGCAAGTATCTTTTAATTTCATGGCTGCAGTCACCATCTGCAGTGATTTGGGAGCCCAAGAAAATAAAGTCTGTCATTATTTCCATTGTTTCCCCATCTATTTGCCATGGGACCAGATGCCATGATCTTAGTTTTTTGAATGTTTAATTTTAAGCCAGCTTTTTCACTCTCTTCTTTCACTTTCATCAAGAGGCTCTTTATTTCCTCTTTGCTTTCTGCCATTAGGGTGGTGTCATCTGCCTATCTGAGGTTTTTGATATTTCTCCTGGCAGTATTGAATCCAGCTTGTGAGTCATCCAGCCTGGCATTTTGCATGATGTATTCTGCATAAAGTTAAATAAGCAGGATGACAATATAGAGCCTTGACTTACTCCTTTCCCAATTTGGAACCAGTCCATTGTTCCATGTCTGGTTCTAAGTGGTGCTTCCTGACCTGCATATAGGCTTCTCAGAAGGCAGGTAAGGTGGTCTAGTATTCTCATCTCAGTTTGTTGTGATCCACACAGTCAAAGGCTTTAGCATATTCAATGAAGCAGAAGTAGATGTTTTTCTGGAACTCTCTTGCTTTTTCTATGACCCAGCGGATATTGGCAATTTGATCTCTGGTTCCTCTGCCTTTTCTAAATCCTATTTGCCCTTCTTGGGATTGGAATGAAAACTGACTTTTTCCAGTCCTGTGGCCATTGCTGAGTTTTCCAAATTTGCTGCATGTTTAGTGCAGCACTATAACAGCTTCATCTTTTAGGATTTGATATCGTTCAGCTGGAATCCCATAACCTCTGCTGGTTTTTGTTCGTAGAACATGAACAAGGCTTCCTAAGGCCCACCTGACTTCACACTCCAGAATGTCTGGCTCTAGGTGAGTAATCACACCATCATGGTTATCTGAGTGAATAAAACATTTTTGTACAGTTCTTTTTCCACCTCTTCTTAATATCTTCTGCTTGTTAGTCCATACGATTTCTGTCCTTTATTGAGCCCGTCTTTGCATGAAATGTTCCCTTGGTATCTCTAATCTTCTTGAAGAGATCTCTAGTCTTTCCCATTCTATTGTTTTCCTCTATTTCTTTGCACTGATCACTGAGGAAGGCTTTCTTATCTCTCCTTGCTATTCTTTGGAACTCTGCATTCAGATGGGTATATCTTTCCTTTTCTCCTTTGCCTTCCACTTCTCTTCCTTTTTCAGCTATTTGTAAGGCCTCCTCAGATAACCATTTTGCCTTGTCGCATTTCTTTTACCTGGTGGTGGTTTTGGTCACCATCTCCTGTACAATGTTATGAACTTCTGTCCATAGTTTTCCAGGCACTCTGTCTATCAGGTATAATCCCTTGAATCTATTTGTCATTTACACTGTGTAGTCATAAGGGATTTTATTTAGGTCATACCTGAATGGCCTAGTGGTTTTCCTTACTTTATTCAATTTAAGTCTGAATTTTGCAATAAGGAGTTCATGTACTCAGTCATCAGCTCCCAGTCTTGTTTTTGCTGACTGTATAGAGCTTCTCCATCTTTGGCTGCAAAGAATATAAACAATCTGATTTTAGTATTTGACTGTCTGGTGACATTCATGTGTAGATTCCTCTCTTGTGTTGTTGGAAGAGGGTGCTCTGACCAGTGCATTCTCTTGGCAAAACTCTTTGCCCTGCTTCATTTTGTACTCCAAAGCCAAATTTGCCTGTTACTCCAGATATGTCTGGAGAAGGAAATGGCAACCCACTCCAGTGGGATTCTTGCCTGGCGAATACCATGGACAGAGGAGCCTGGCGGGCTACAGTTCATGGGGTTGCAAGAGTTGGACATGATTTAGTGACTAAACCACCACCACCACCAGGTATGTCTTGACCTCCTGCTTTTGCTTTCCAGTACCTAGTGGTGAAAAGGACATCTTTTTTTGGTGTTAGTTCTAAAAGGTCCCGTAGGTCTTCATAGAGCTGTTCCACTTCATCTTCTTTGGCATTAGTGGTTCGGACATAGACTTAGATTACTGTGATGGTTACTGTGAATGGATTCTTGCCCACAGTAATAGATAAAATGGTCATCTGAATTAAATTTGCTCATTTCCTAACCATTTTAGATCGCACATACCACAACTTAAAAAAAGACCCTATGCACCATAGCTAAGATCCAATGCAGCCAAATAAATAAAAATAAATATTTTAAAATGTTTATTTGCTTGCACAGGGTATTAGTTGTGGCACATGGGATCTTCAACCTTCGTTGCAGCACTCGGAATCTTTAGTTGCAGCATGTGGGATCCAGTTCCCTGACCAGAGATTGGACCCAGGCCCTCTGCATTAGGAGCAGAGAGTCTTAGCCATTCAGTTTAGTTCAGTTCAGTCACTCAGTCGTGTCCGACTCTTTGTGACCCAATGAATCGCAGCATGCCAGGCCTCCCTGTCCATCACCAACTCCCAGAGTTCACTCAGACTCACGTCCATCGAGTCAGTGATGCCATCCAACCATCTCATCCTCTGGCGTCCCCTTCTCCTCCTGTCTTCTATAT
>NW_011494935.1:3462890-3463038 GCF_000754665.1 Bison bison bison | reverse complement strand
GATTTTGGAGCCCCAAAAAATAAAGTCTGACACTGTTTCCACTGTTTCCCCATCTATTTCCCATGAAGTGATGAGACCAGATGCTGTGATCTTCATTTTCTGAATGTTGAGCTTTAAGCCAACTTTTTCACTCTCCTCTTTCACTTTC
>NW_011494935.1:3458928-3462328 GCF_000754665.1 Bison bison bison | reverse complement strand
TAAAGCAGAAATAGATGTTTTTTCTGGAACTCTCTTGCTTTTTCAGTGATCCAGCAGATGTTGGCAATTTGATCTCTGGTTCCTTTGCCTTTTCTAAAACCAGCTTGAACATCAGGAAGTTCACAGTTCACGTATTGCTGAAGCCTTGGATCACCTCAAAAGGTTTTATATCAATAAGATCTCCAAGCTCTGGGATATTCAGGGTGGCCATTTGGTTCTCCCACAATCTCTTTTCCGTATCTTATGTTCCATGTCACACCATAAGAACAGGAAGAAGTATTTACAAGCTATCAGCACTTTCTTTCATGAGGAGGAGAGTGAGAGAGTGCCAAATAGTGGCAGGCTTTTAAGCTTGTCTGAGTGCCTGAACTGCTAAATCAATAGCTGCCCAACAAAAATCCCTGGACTCTGACCAAAGTTGTTCTTGATAATAGATAGCCCTTGATTATCTTTTAGATGAACAAGGAGGTATCTGTACTGTGGCCAACACCACTTGCTGCCCTTGGATTAATAATTTAGGGAAGTTGAGACTCGGCTGTGTAAGATCACTGAGCAAACCATTTTACTTAAGAAGGTGACTCCTTCAACAGGGTTTTACTTTCATCTATCTGGTCTGAGTTGGTTTGCGTCGCAGGGACCTTGGCCTCAAAGTACCCTCCAAATATTGGGTGGCATCCTGCTTATAATCATGCTAATAATCTCCCTGGTGTGCCATGTTCTCTCAAAGGCTTTAAATGCATGCACGCAGCCTCTGGGGACCAGACAAATGATCTCCGTTTGCCTAGAGCTGATCTCAGGTGGCCTCAGCCTGTGGGGGCTTGATGCAGGATTTTAGTTCCAGACCAGAGGCTGAGGTCAGGCCACTGCAGAGAGAGTGCTGAGTCTTAGCCACTAGACCACCAGGGACAAGACCCTGGCTTGTCAGCTGTGTAGAAATGAATTTCCACATAGAGATGAAAAGTAGTGAAACTAACAATGTGTTTATCAGGAGGAAAAAAAGTGTAAGTGTGGATAGACACACTGGCAAGCTCAGAGAGAGTCGCACCCTTGCGGTGATTTGAATCACTCTTCAAGGGTATTTCTTCTGGGTTTCCCTTGGCCAATCACCTTGCTTTTCCTAGTTCTGAGTGTATTTGGCATATCTTAGGACCCTCCCCTGTGTACTTGTGCATCTCTTAGCCAAGATGGATTCTAGTCAAGAGGCTTATGTGTACTTTGACATCACTTATTATGAGGTGATGCCCCCTCCCTCTTGACCTTCAAGGAGTCTTTCTGTGCATGGGTAGTTGGGAAGGTCTCCTGGACTTGGAGAATGAGGAGTATGTGGTCTTTTATCTCTTATCTGGGCAGGATTTAGCTATTCTCTGAATCCTCATCTGGGAGTATCTGTCCCCAGGGGGACAAACTCTGGCTGCTGAGCCTGGGGCCCATTTATCTCCTGCCTCGGAATGTCAAAAATGAGATGAAGAAAATAGCTAACTCAGGGACCAAGACCCTGGTTATCCTAGCCTATGAATTCCAGTTAGAGATCCAACCTGATCCCAGCATTCACAGAAAGCAGTAGTGCAGAGCAGAGCTAACACCTTAAGTTTCAATCAATGCTCTAGTAAAACTGAGAGTATTGATTAAATGTGGCGAATTGGTAAATCACATTCATATATCAGGACCTACAAAATGGAGCCTGGGGCTTCCCTGGTGGCTCAGATGGTAAAGAATTCACCTGTAATGTGGGAGACCTGGGTTCAATCCCTGGGTTGCGAAGATCTCCTGGAGGAGGGCCTAGCAACCCTTTCCAGTATTCTTGCCTGGAGAATCCCCATGGACTGAGGAGCCTGGCGGGCTGCAGTCCATGAGGTTGCAAAGAGGCCAGGTGAGCGACTAAGCACGCCAGTGGCCTGATCCAAGTTATAAATCTAAACCTAAGTCAGCCCACACTATCTGGAAACACCTGACTGTCTAGGAAACTAATTACAGTCCTCCAACTCAGCTAAAGCTGGCTTACCTTACCCTAGAGAGCAGGACCTCCCTGATCTCCTGGTCAATCACACCCTGTTTCCACATCCCTTCATCTGATGCTCTTTTGCCCAAACCCTTTAGAAGGAGTGCTCTTCTGCTTGTGAGGCACTGTACTTCCCCATCCGTGGGTTGTTTTCACATAAGTAAAGGACAGAATATTCATTTCTAAGATGCATTATTTTTGTCATTTAATGTTTAAATTTTGTTACCTGAAAAATGGGTTTGCCTCTTGGCTCTTGGTATATGTTGAACCAAAGATGGGGTTAGAAGGTAGGATTTATTATTACTAGCAGCAGGTGAGGAGAACACTGGGGATCTTTCTTAAAGCAGTGTCTCCCCAAGAGCAAAGTTTTAAGCTAAAAAAAAAAGTGTTAATGGCTCTATCAGGTCTGACACTTTTTTTGACCCCATGGACATGCAAAGTCCTGAACAGGCTTGAGCAGAGGAGGATTCACAATAGAATTGGGGCCAAGGTCACAGCTAACCTTTAGTTAATTGAAGTCCGGAGGGTCAACATCATCATTTCATTCCCCACCAGGGTGGGGTCTTTGTTCATGCAGAACTTAAAAGATATATTATTATGTATATCCCCTGAGGAGGAACTAGGACTTCAGTTCAGTTCCCTTTAGTCACTCAGTCGTGTCTGTCTCTTTGAGACCCCATGAATCGCAGCACTCCAGGCCTCCCTGTCCATCACCGTCTCCTGGAGTTCACTCAGACTCACGTCCATCAAGTTGGTGATGCCATCCAGCCGTCTTATCCTCTGTCGTCCCCTTTTCCTCCTGCCCCCAATCCCTCCCAGCATCAGAGTCTTTTCCAATGAGTCAACTCTTTGCATGAGGTGGCCAAAGTACTGGAGTTTCAGCTCTAGCATCATTCCTTCCAAAGAACACCCAGTATCATGCATCGAACCTGGACTGGCGATTTGTTTCATATATGATATTATACATGTTTCAATGCCATTCTCTCCCGAATCATCCCACCCTCTCCCTCTCCCATAGAGTCCAAAAGACTGTTCTATACATCAGTGTCTCTTTTTCTGTCTCGTGTACAGGGTTATTGTTACCATCTTTACAAATTCCATATATATGCGTTAGTATACTGTATTGGTGTTTTTCTTTCTGGCTTACTTCACTCTGTATAATAGGCTCCAGATGAGGAACACGTGTATACCTGTGGCAGATTCATGTTGATATATGGCAAAACCAATACAATATTGTAAAGTTAAAAAATAAAATAATTAAAAAAAAAAAAAAGAAATCCCAGGGCTGATCTCCTGCAGAATGGACTGGTTGGATCTCCTTGCAGTCCAAGGGACTCTCAAGAGTCTTCTCCAACACCACAGTTCAAAAGCATCAATTCTTCGGTGCTCAGCTTTCTTCAC
>NW_011494935.1:3457352-3457980 GCF_000754665.1 Bison bison bison | reverse complement strand
TGGGAGGGATTGGGGGCAAGAGGAGAAGGGGACGCCAGAGGATGAGATGGCTGGATGGCATCACTGACTCAATGGACATGAGTCTGAGTGAACTCTGGGAGTTGGTGATGGACAGGGAGGACTGGTGTGCTGCAATTCATGGGGTCGCAAAGAGTCGGACACGACTGAGCGACTGAACTGAACTGATCGGATGTTGGCAATTTGATCTCTGGTTCCTCTGCCTTTTCTAAAACCAGCTTGAACATTTGGAAGTCCACGGTTCACATATTGCTGAAGCCTGGCTTGGAGAATTTTGAGCATTACTTTACTAGCGTGTGAGATGAGTGCAATTGTGCAGTAGTTTGAGCATTCTTTGGCCTTGCCTTTTTTTTGGGATCGGAATGAAAGCTGACCTTTTCCAGTCCTGTGGCCGCTGCTGAGTTTTCCAAATTTGCTGGCATATTGAGTGCAGCACTTTCACAGCATCATCTTTCAGGATTTGAAATAGCTCAACTGGAATTCCATCACCTCCACTAGCTTTGTTCGTGGTGATGCTTTCTAGGCCCACTTGACTTCCCATTCCAGGATGTCTGGCTCTAGGTGAGTGATCACACCATCATGATTATCTTGGTCATGAAGATCTTTTTTG
>NW_011494935.1:3456768-3457252 GCF_000754665.1 Bison bison bison | reverse complement strand
GAAAGTGGAGAGTGAAAAAGTTGGCTTAAAGCTCAACATTCAGAAAACGAAGATTATGGCATCCGGTCCCATCACTTCATGGGAAATAGATGGGGAAACGGTGGAAACAGTGTCAGACTTTATTTTGGGGGGCTCCAAAATCACTGCAGATGGTGACTGCAGCCATGAAATTAAAAGACGCTTACTCCTTGGAAGGAAAGTTATGACCAACCTAGATAGCATATTCAAAAGCAGAGACATTACTTTGCCAACAAAGGTTCGTCTAGTCAAGGCTATGGTTTTTCCTGTGGTCATGCATGGGTGTGAGAGTTGGACTGTGAAGAAGGCTGAGCACCGAAGAATTGATGCTTTTGAACTGTGGTGTTGGAGAAGACTCTTGAGAGTCCCTTGGCCTGCAAGGAGATCCAACCAGTCCATTCTGAAGGAGATCAGCCCTGGGATTTCTTTGGAAGGAATGATGCTAAAGCTGAAACTCCAGTACTTT